>NW_027435890.1:0-24594 GCF_964199755.1 Larus michahellis
CCAAAAAACCCATGGCTTGGGGGGGGGGGGGGGGGGGGGGGGGGGGCTACCGAAACCTACAGGAGGGCTACGAGGGTCTGGGGATTCAATACGGACCCCTAAAGCACCCCCCCAGGGAGGGCTACAAGGCGCCAAAGATTCGATACGGACCCCCAACCCCCCCCCCCCCCAGGGAAGGGTCTGAGCCCCAAGGGGTTAAATGGGGACCACCAAAACCCCCCAGGAGGGCTACAAGGCCCCCAGGATTCAATACGGACCCCCAAAGCCCCCCCCAGGGAGGGTCTGAGCCACAAGGGGTTAAAGGGGGACCCCCAAAACCCCAAGGATTAAATATGGATCCCCAAAACCCCCCCCCCAGGGAGGGGTCTGAGCCTCAAGGGGTTAAAGGGGGACCCCCAAACCCCAGGGATTCAATACGGACCCCCAAACCCCCCCCCCAGGGAGGGGTCTGAGCCCCAAGGGGTTAAACAGGGACCCCCAAAACCCCAAGGATTAAATATGGACCCCCCAAACCCCCCCCCAGGGAGGGGTCTGAGCCCCAAGGGGTTAAATGGGGACCCCAAAACCCCAGAGATTCAATACGGACCCCCAAACCCCCCCCCCAGGGAGGGGTCTGAGCCCCAAGGGGTTAAAGGGGGACCCCCAAAACCCCCCCAGGAGGGCTACAAGGCCCCCAGGATTCAATACGGACCCCAAAACCCCCCCCAGGGAGGGGTCTGAGCCCCAAGGGGTTAAAGAGGGACCCCCAAACCCCCCCAAGGGAGGGGTCTGAGCCCCAAGGGGTTAAACGGGGACCCCCAAAACCCCAAGGATTAAAAATGGATCCCCAAAACCCCCCCCCAGGGAGGGGTCTGAGCCCCAAGGGGTTAAAGGGGGACCCCCAAAACCCCCCCAGGAGGGCTACATGGCCCCCAGGATTCAATACAGACCCCCAAAACCCCCCCCCAGGGAGGGGTCTGAGCCACAAGGGGTTAAAGGGGGACCCCCAAAACCCCAAGGATTCAATACGGACCCCCAAACCCCCCCCCCAGGGAGGGGTCTGAGCCCCAAGGGGTTAAATGGGGACCCTCAAAACCCCAGGGATTCAATACGGACCCCCAAAACCCCCCCCAGGGAGGGGTCTGAGCCCCAAGGGGTTAAAGGGGGACCCCCAAAACCCCCCCAGGAGGGCTACATGGCCCCCAGGGATTCAATACGGACCCCCAAAACCCCCCCCAGGGAGGGGTCTGAGCCCCAAGGGGTTAAACGGGGACCCCCAAAACCCCAGGGATTCAATACAGCCCCCCAAACCCCCCCCCCAGGGAGGGGTCTGAGCCCCAAGGGGTTAAATGGGGACCCCCAAACCCCCCCAAGGGAGGGGTCTGAGCCCCAAGGCGTTAAAGGGGGACCCCCAAAACCCCAAGGATTAAAAATGGATCCCCAAAACCCCCCCCAGGGAGGGGTCTGAGCCCCAAGGGGTTAAAGGGGGACCACCAAAACCCCCCCAGGAGGGCTACATGGCCCCCAGGATTCAATACGGACCCCCAAACCCCCCCCCCAGGGAGGGGTCTGAGCCCCAAGGGGTTAAAGGGGGACCCCCAAAACCCCAAGGATTCAATACGGACCCCCAAACCCCCCCCCCAGGGAGGGGTCTGAGCCCCAAGGGGTTAAATGGGGACCCTCAAAACCCCAAGATTCAATACGGACCCCCAAAACCCCCCACAGGGAGGGGTCTGAGCCCCACGGGGTTAAAGGGGGACCCCCAAAACCCCCCCCAGGAGGGCTACAAGGCCCCCAGGATTCAATACGGACCCCCAAAACCCCCCCAGGGAGGGGTCTGAGCCCCAAGGAGTTAAAGGGGGACCCCCAAAACCCCAGGGATTCAATACGGACCCCCAAACCCCCCCCCCAGGGAGGGGTCTGAGCCCCAAGGGGTTAAACGGGGACCCCCAAAACCCCAAGGATTAAATATGGACCCCCAAAACCCCCCCCCAGGGAGGGGTCTGAGCCCCAAGGGGTTAAATGGGGACCCCCAAAACCCCCCCCAGGAGGGCTACAAGGCCCCCAGGATTCAATACGAACCCCCAAACCCCCCCCCAGGGAGGGGTCTGAGCCCCAAGGGGTTAAAGGGGGACCCCCAAAAACCCAAGGATTAAATATGGACCCCCAAACCCCCCCCCCAGGGAGGGGTCTGAGCCCCAAGGGGTTAAAGGGGGACCCCCAAAACCCCCCCAGGAGGGCTACATGGCCCCCAGGATTCAATACGGACCCCCAAAACCCCCCCCCAGGGAGGGGTCTGAGCCACAAGGGGTTAAAGGGGGACCCCCAAAACCCCAAGGATTCAATACGGACCCCCAAACCCCCCCCCCAGGGAGGGGTCTGAGCCCCAAGGGGTTAAATGGGGACCCTCAAAACCCCAAGGATTAAATATGGACCCCCAAAACCCCCCCCAGGGAGGGGTCTGAGCCCCACGGGGTTAAAGGGGGACCCCCAAAACCCCCCCCAGGAGGGCTACAAGGCCCCCAGGATTCAATACGGACCCCCAAAACCCCCCCAGGGAGGGGTCTGAGCCCCAAGGAGTTAAAGGGGGACCCCCAAAACCCCAGGGATTCAATACGGACCCCCAAACCCCCCCCCCAGGGAGGGGTCTGAGCCCCAAGGGGTTAAACGGGGACCCCCAAAACCCCAAGGATTAAATATGGACCCCCAAAACCCCCCCCCAGGGAGGGGTCTGAGCCCCAAGGGGTTAAAGGGGGACCCCCAAAACCCCAGGGATTCAATACGGACCCCCAAACCCCCCCCCCAGGGAGGGGTCTGAGCCCCAAGGGGTTAAATGGGGACCCCCAAAACCCCCCCCAGGAGGGCTACAAGGCCCCCAGGATTCAATACGGACCCCCAAAACCCCCCCCAGGGAGGGGTCTGAGCCCCACGGGGTCAAATGGGGCCCCCCAAAACCCCTTGCAGCACCCCGAGGGGTTCACGGGGGTCCCCCAAACCCCTCACAGGACCCACAAGGGGTGAAGAGGGCCCCCCCAAAACCCCAAGAAACCCCCCCCCCCCCCGAGGAGTTACACGTTGGGGGGGGTGGGGGGTGTCCTCCCCCAAACCCTAAAGACCCTCACCCCCGAGGGACCCACGCGCCATCCCCCCTCCGCCCCCCGCAGGACCCCCCTGCCCGAAAAAGGGGAGGGGGGCACAGCAGGGGGGGGGGGTGAGGGGGGGGACGGAGGTGGGGGGGGGCGAGGGGGGGACGATGACACCGCCGCAACCCCCACCTCCAGGTAATCGAGGGGGAGGAAGGTTTCGGGTTCCCCCCGCTGCTCCTTGATGTACTGGATACAGTCGCGCCCCGTTTTTTCCGAATCCACGATGATGGCGTCCATGTTCTTCCCCAACACCTTGGTGACGGCGATCTGGTATTTTTTCTGGGTGGGCTGGCAGAGGTCGATGAGGCGGCCGTACTTCGGGGGGGGGGGGCGGGGGGGAAACCCCAAAAATAGGTTAAAACCCTCACGGAACCGGACAATTAGAAAATCCTAAGGGCGGGGATGGGATCGAGTTCGCGCCACTCGCCGGCCACCACCGAGACGAGCCCGTCCCCGTTCCCCTGCCACCCCCCCCTTTAAGAATTTATTGATAAAATTCCCCCCCCCCCCCAGCCTCAGCCGTCTTTTTTTTTTCCCCCGGACAAAAAGCCCCCGAATCCCTCAGTTTTTCCTCCGTCGGAAAGACGTTTCGATCGCCCGCAACGGCGTCTCGGTGACCCTTTTTGCCGGCTCCTTCTCCGCCGCTTCCAACCGGGGGCTGGGGGGGGTGGCAGGGGGGGGGAGCCCCGGAATCGAATCCGACCTTCCGGATTGGGCCGTCCCGAATCAGGCGGAGCGGAGGGGGAGGCTGACCGACCACCCTCGAAGCCGTCCGCCATCTCCTCGACGCCTTCCCAACCTCCGCCCGCCGTTGGCTTCCTTGGCCACCGGCGCCCACGGTTCGGCTTCGCGGCCGTCCCGTCGGCCACCGGGACTCCCCAGGTTCCCGGTACGGGGGCCGGGGGGGGGGGTCGGGGGGGGGGGGTTTATTCCTCTTATTTCTCCACCCCCAAGTTTTTTTTATCGCCTCGAAACCCGCCGAGGGGACCCTCTTGGCCCTTCATCCGGGTCATCGCCGGAAGATAGCCAAGAGGACCGGGCGACCCTCGCTTGTCGCCCACCTCCAACTCGACCCCGCGTCCCCCCCCGCCAACCCCGAGCTCACGGGATTCCCCCCTTTTCGGGTCGAATCCCCGTCGGCTATTTCCCAGAGTTTTCTTTTTCCGTCCCCCTCCCCGACTCCGGAACGAGCTGTTCCGTCGTCATCTTTCCAGGCGTGGAAATAACCCCCACCACCCGCCTTCCCCCGTCAAAAAAAAAAAAAAAAAAAAAGGGATTATCGGCAAATCCAGAGGCAGCGGAAGGGGGTTGGGACTCACGACGGAGCCGGGATAGAGGCGTTTGATGCTGTCCATGATTTCGGCTTTGCGCTGCTGGCGGCTGCTCTCCTGCCGGTCGATGCGGGCGTCCCCGAGTTGCTCCATCACCTGGTTGAGCTCCTTGTTGATCTCGTCGATGCGGCGTTTGGCCAGTTCCACTTCTTCCGTCAACTCGCCTTCCAGGCGCTTCTGTTCCTCCAGGGATTGTCTTTTGGGGGGGGGGGGGGGGAGGGGGAGACGGGACGGGGACACACACGATAAGGGGGTGTTCGGGGGGGGGGGGGGCTGCCCCCACGGCTTGGGGAGGCCTCGAGGGGGCACGGGGACGTGGGACGCGGGGACGGGGGACGCATCGAGGGCCGTCCCGGGGGCACGGGGACGGGGGTACGGGGACGGGGGACGCGTCGAGGGCCGTCCCGGGGGCACGGGGACGGGGGACACCTCCGTGACTGCCTCAGGGGCATGGGGACACGGGTACGGGGACAAGGAACACCTCAAGGGCTGCCCCACGGGGACGGGGGCACAGGGACGGGGGACGCGTCGAGGGCCGTCCCGGGGGCACGGGGACGGGGGACACCTCCGTGACTGCCTCAGGGACCCTAGGACATGAGTACGGGGACAAGGGACACCTCCGTGACTGCCTCAGGGGCATGGGGACAAGGGTACGGGGACAAGGGACACCTCGAGGGCTGCCCCACGGGCATGGGGACATGGGTACGGGACGCGTCGAGGGCCGCCCCGGGGGCACGGGGACATGGGTACGGGACGCGTCGAGGGCCGCCCCGGGGGCACGGGGACATGGGTACGGGGACGGGGGACACCTCCGTGACTGCCTCAGGGGCACTAGGACATGGCTACGGGGACAAGGGACACCTCCGTGACTGCCTCAGGGGCACGGGGACATGGGTACGGGGACGGGGGACGCGTCGAGGGCCGCCCCGGGGGCACGGGGACATGGGCACGGGGGACGCGTCGAGGGCCGCCCCGGGGGCACGGGGACATGGGCACGGGGGACGCGTCGAGGGCCGCCCCGGGGGCACGGGGACATGGGCACGGGGGACGCGTCGAGGACCGCCCCGGGGGCACGGGGACATGGGCACGGGGGACGCGTCGAGGACCGCCCCGGGGGCACGGGGACGGGGGTACGGGGGACGCGTCGAGGACCGCCCCGGGGGCACGGGGACGGGGGTACGGGGGACGCGTCGAGGACCGCCCCGGGGGCACGGGGACGGGGGTACGGGGGACGCGTCGAGGGCCGCCCCGGGGGCACGGGGACGGGGGTACGGGGATGCGGGACACCTCCGTGACTGCCTCAGGGGCATGGGGACAAGGGCACGGGGACGCGTCAAGGGCCGTCCCGGGGGCACGGGGGACACCTCCGTGACTGCCTCAGGGACACTAGGACATGGCTACAGGGACAAAGGACACCTCAAGGGCTGCCCCACGGGGACATGGGTACAGGGACAAGGGACACCTCTGTGACTGCCTTAGGGGCACAGGGACAAGGGACACCTGGAGGGCTGTCCCAGGGGCACGGGGACAAGGGACACCTCAGGGACTGCCTTGGGGACACAGGGACGGGGGACACCTCGAGGGTTGTCCCAGGGGCACGGGGATGGGGATATGGGGACAAGGGACACCTCTGTGACTGCCTCAGGGACGTGGGGACATGGGTATGGGGACAAGGGACACCTCGAGGGCTGTCCCAGGGGCACGGGGACACGGCTATGGGGACAAGGGACACCTGGAGGGCTGTCCCAGGGGCATGGGGACACGGCTATGGGGACAAGGGAGACCTGGAGGGCTGTCCCAGGGGCACGGGGACATGGCTACGGGGACAAGGGACACCTCGGGGACTGCCTTTGGGACACGGAGAGGGGGACGTGGAGATGGGGGGGACACCTTGGGAGCTGCTCTAGGGGGACGAGGACACCTCAGGGACTGCCCTGGGGACAGGGAGATGGAGACATGGTGATGGGGGACACCTCGAGGGCGGTCACGGGGACAAGGAACACCTCAGGGACTGCCTTTGGGACACAGAGAGGGGGACATGGGGATGGGGGGACACCTTGGGAGCTGCTCTAGGGGCATGGGGACTCCTCGGGGACTGCCCTGGGGACACGGGGATGGGGACGTGGGGATGGGGGGACACCTTGGGAGCTGCTCTAGGGGGACGGGGACACCTCAGGGACTGCCCTGGGGACACGGAGAGGGGGACGTGGGGATGGGGGGACACCTTGGGAGCTGCTCTAGGGGGACGGGGACACCTCGGGGACTGCCCTGGGGACACGGAGAGGGGGACGTGGGGATGGGGGGACACCTTGGGAGCTGCTCTAGGGGGACGGGGACACCTCGGGGACTGCCCTGGGGACACGGAGAGGGGGACGTGGGGATGGGGGGACACCTTGGGAGCTGCTCTAGGGGGACGGGGACACCTCAGGGACTGCCCTGGGGACACGGAGAGGGGGACATGGGGATGGGGGAACACCTTGGGAGCTGCTCTAGGGGGACGGGGACACCTCGGGGACTGCGGGGATGGGGGGACACCTTGGGAGCTGCTCTAGGGGGACGGGGACACCTCGGGGACTGCCCTGGGGACACGGAGAGGGGGACGTGGGGATGGGGGGACACCTTGGGAGCTGCTCTAGGGGGACGGGGACACCTCAGGGACTGCCCTGGGGACACGGAGAGGGGGACGTGGGGATGGGGGGACACCTTGGGAGCTGCTCTAGGGGGACGGGGACACCTCGGGGACTGCCCTGGGGACACGGAGAGGGGGACGTGGGGATGGGGGGACACCTTGGGAGCTGCTCTAGGGGGACGGGGACACCTCAGGGACTGCCCTGGGGACACGTAGATGGAGACATGGCGATGGGGGACACCTCGAGGGTGGTCACGGGGACAAGGAACACCTCAGGGACTGCCTTTGGGACACGCAGAGGGGGACATGGGGATGGGGGGGACACCTTGGGAGCTGCTCTAGGGGCATGGGGACGTGGGGATGGGGGAACACCTTGGGAGCTGCTCTAGGGGCATGGGGACACCTCAGGGACTGCCCTGGGGACACGGGGATGGGGACGTGGAGATGGGGGGACACCTTGGGAGCTGCTCTAGGGGGACGGGGACACCTCAGGGACTGCCCTGGGGACACGGAGAGGGGGACGTGGGGATGGGGGGACACCTTGGGAGCTGCTCTAGGGGGACGGGGACACCTCAGGGACTGCCCTGGGGACACGGAGAGGGGGACGTGGGGATGGGGGGACACCTTGGGAGCTGCTCTAGGGGGACGGGGACACCTCGGGGCTGCGCCGATGGGGACAGGGGACACCTGGGGGGCGGGGGGGGGGGCCACGGGACCCCGACAAGGGGGAGAGGGGACATCGAGGGGCCAAAGTCTCACTTGCTGGTGGCAATGTACTCCTCCAGCTTCTCGATCCGCTTCTGGTTCTCCTCGATCTCCCGCAGCTTCTGCTTGATCTTGGCCTGGGGCGGGGGAAGGAGAAGGGGGTCGAGGCGGGGTGGGGGGGGCCGTTTTGGGGGGGCCAGGGGAAGGTTTGGGGTAGGGGGGGTTGTCCCTTGAGGTCTCACCTCGGTCTCCACCTTCTTCCTCTCTTCCAAATCCAAGCGATCTTGGTCGGCTTTTTGATCCCGGTTGAATTTCTCCAGCTCTTGGGCCAAGGTGGCGGCGCGTTTGCTGGCCTCCTCCTTCAGCCGGTGGTATTTCTTCACCTAAAACCACAAAAAAAAACCCCAAAAAAGAGGTGAGGGGGGTCAAGAGTCCCCAAATTTCCATTGCCGGGGATGGGTGGGGCGGGGGGGGATCACCAGGATGAGCCCGGTTACCTGGTTCTCCTCCAAGGTCAAGTCGCGGCCTTGGCTTTGGCTTTCCTCTTCCATCCTCTCCTCGAATTCCTGCCGGGCTTTTTCCACCGACAGCATTTCTTTTTCCAGCTCGTCCATGTCGCCTTTGCGTTTTTTGTACTGCTTTTGGGCGTTCTGCAAGGATTTCTTGGCCGCTTCCAGCTTTTTGATCTTGTGCGAGGTGTTCTCCTTCGCCTTGATGTACTGCGGGCGCTTCTGGTTGAGCTCCGAATCCTTCTCCCTGCGGACGGGGCGGAGGAAAGAAAAAAAAACACCCCAAAAAGCGCCGCGTGAAGAAGCGAAAAAAATTAATTTCTACTTTCTTCGGGTTTTTTTAAAGAAGGGGGCGTCCTCACTTGATTTCCTTCTCGATTTGCTGCTGTTCCCTCATCATTTTGCCCAGCTCCTTCTTGCGGTCCTTCAGCTCGTCCTCCACCCGGTCCATCCTTTTCTTATCCTTGTCGATCTCCCGGTTTTTCAAGCCCAGCTCCTTGTTGAGCTTCTCGATCTCGGCTTCGTTGTGGTAAAGCTTGAAGAGCTGGAGCTGCACCTGAGCCCGCACCACCTCGTCTTTCAAGCGCTGGTAACGATCCGCCTAACGAGGAAGGGAGAGACGGGGCTCGGAAAAGGGCGTGCGCTGACGACGGCGGGTAAGGAAAAGCACCCCCCCCTAAAAAAAAAAACCAAAAAAAACCACAAAACCGAACCTCTTCTTTCTCTTGCTTGGCCTCTTTGCGCTCGGCGGCGATGTTTTTCTTGCGGTGGTAGTTGAACTGCGTGTCCTCCTCCGCCTTCACCATCTCCTTCTTCCGCTTGTCGTACTCCTGCGCCAGCTCCCCCGACCGGCTGATCTCCTCGAACAGCGCCGTCCGCTCCTTGGGGTTCTTCATGGCGATGGATTCCACGGCGCCCTGGGCGGGGGGGGGGTAAAAAAAAGGAAAAAAAAAAAAAAAAACACAAAAAAACCACACAAAACGATAAAAGGAGGGGGGCGGTAAGGGGGTGGGTGGCCCCAAATCCTCCTGGGGGTCTGGGTTCTACCTTCCTGGAGGGGGAACGGGGGAGACACCCCCCCCTCGAATCCTCACGGGGCTCCCCCATAGCTGGGGAAGGGGGTAAAAGAGGGAGGGGGGGCAGGGTGCAGAAGACCCCCCCCCCCAAATCCTTCTGGGGGTCTGGGTTCTACCTTCCTGGAAGGGGAACGGGGGAGACACCCCCCCCTCGAATCCTCACGGGGCTCCCCCATAGCTGGGGAAGGGGGTAAAAGAGGGAGGGGGGGCAGGGTGCAGAAGACCCCCCCCCCCAAATCCTCCTGGGGGTCTGGGTTCTACCTTCCTGGAAGGGGAACGGGGGAGACACCCCCCCTCGAATCCTCACGGGGCTCCCCCATGGCTGGGGAAGGGGGTAAAAGGGGTGGTAGGACATGGATGGCCCCCCCCCTCCGCCCCAAATCTTCACGGGGGTCCCCACATGCCTGGGGAAGGGGGTAAAAGAGGGAGGGGGGGCAGGGTGCAGAAGACCCCCCCCAAATCCTCCTGGGAGTCTGGGTTCTACCTTCCTGGAGGGGGAACGGGGGAGACACCCCCCCCTCGAATCCTCACGGGGCTCCCCCATGGCTGGGGAAGGGGGTAAAAGAGGGGGGGGGGGGCAGGGTGCAGAAGATCCCCCCCAAATCCTCCTGGGGGTCTGGGTTTTCTCTCTCCACGGAGGGGGAACGGGGGAGACCCCCCCGCCCCCCACCTCCTCGAATCCTCACGGGGCTCCCCCATGGCTGGGGAAGGGGGGTAAAAGGGGTGGTAGGACATGGATGCCCCCCCCCCCCCGCCCCAAATCTTCACGGGGGTCCCCACATGCCTGGGGAAGGGGGTAAAAGGGGGGGGGCAGGGTGCAGAAGACCCCCCCCAGATCCTCCTGGGGGTCTGGGTTCTACCTTCCTGGAGGGGGAACGGGGGAGACACCCCCCCTCGAACCCTCACGGGGCTCCCCCATGGCTGGGGAAGGGGGTAAAAGAGGGAGGGGGGGCAGGGTGCAGAAGACCCCCCCCAAATCCTCCTGGGGGGCTGGGTTTTCTCTCCACGGAGGGGGAACGGGGGAGACCCCCCCGCCCCCCACCTCCTCGAATCCTCACGGGGCTCCCCCATGGCTGGGGAAGGGGGGTAAAAGGGGGGGGCAGGGTGGGGATGAGCCCCCCCAAATCTTCACGGGGGTGCCCCCCACGGCTGGGGAAGGGAGTAAAAGGCGGGGGCAGGACCCGGGTGACCCCCCCCTCCCACCACCAAAATCCTCCCAGGGCTCTGAGTCCCCCTCACGAAGCCCCTCAAACCCCCACGTACGCCCCCAAAATCCCTCCTAAAACCGCCCCAAGTCCCCCCCCCGCCAAAAAAAAAATACGCCTCGGTGGCCCCCCCCCCCCCCCGCAAACCTGGAAGACGAGGAAATTCCTGGCTTTGATGAGGATGCCCAACTTCTCCAGCTCCTCGCTGTACTCGCTCAGCTGCACCACCCGGTTGTTGATCTTATACTCGGACGAGCTGCCTGCGGCGGGGAATTTCGGGGCGTCAGAGCGTTGTTATCCCATCGTCCCCCCCCCCCAAAAAGTGACACCCCCTCCGCCGCCGCCGCCTCGTACCCACGATAACGCGGGCGAAGGTGCGATCCTCGGCGCCTTCTTCGGAGTAGACCATGCTGACGAAGGCTCGGCTGGCGGCCGGTTTCCCCACGGGCGCCCCGTGGATCAGATCCCGCAGGGTTTTCACCCGCAGGTTGCTCGTCTTCTCCCCCAGCACGAAGCTGATGGCGTCCATCAGGTTGGATTTACCTGGGGGGGGATGGGGGTGGGGGGGCAAGAAAATGGTTAAGGGCTTGGGGAGGCGGGGAGGGGGGGGCAACGCCAGGGAACGGGGGGACCCCGAGGCTTGAGGGGGAACCCCAGGGAATGGGGAGGGGGAGGCTGGAGGAAGGGGGAAACCCCCCCAAAGGAGGGTGGGAGGAGGAAAGGGGGAGGACGCCAAGGCTTTGGGGGGGGCCAGGGCTTGAGGGGGGGGCCCAGGGAATGGGGGGACCCCGAGGCTTGAGGGGGAACCCCAGGGAATGGGGAAGGGGAGGCTGGAGGAAGGGGGAATGGGGGACACCCCCCCAAAGGAGAGTGGGAGAAGGAAGGGGGGGGACGCCAAGGCTTTGGGGGGGGCCAGGGCTTGAGGGGGGGGCCCAGGGAATGGGGGGACCCCGAGGCTTGAGGGGGAACCCCAGGGAATGGGGAGGGGGAGGCTGGAGGAAGGGGGAATGGGGGAGAACCCCCCCAAAGGAGGGTGGGAGGAGGAAGGGGGGGGGACGCCAAGGCTTTGTGGGGGGCCAGGGCTTGAGGGGGGGGCCCAGGGAATGGGGGGACCCCGAGGCTTGAGGGGGAACCCCAGGGAATGGCGGGGGGGGGGGGGGTGAAGGGGGGAGGCTGAATCAAAGGGGAAAACTGGGGGGGGCTCCCCCAAAAAAGGGCGGGAAGAGGAGGCTGAGGGGGGGAACACACGCCGGGGGGGGCCCCCCAGAATTTGGGGGGAGACCCCAAGGAAGGAGGGGGGGCCCCCAGGGGATTATGGGATGGGGGGACCCCCAGGATTTGGGGGGGGGGGGGGCGAGGGGGCAAGGGGATTCTGGGATACCCCCCCCCCCCGCGCAGTGCATCATGGGAGAAGCCCCCCGGGTTAGCGGCGGGGCCTACATCACCACCACCCCCCGCCCCGCCCCGCCGGGGGCCTCACCGGAGCCGTTGGGGCCGATGATGGCGGTGAAGCGGCGGAAGGGCCCGATGATCTGGCGGCCCTTGTAAGATTTAAAGTTCTCGATCTCGATGAGCTTGAGGAAGCCCATGGCGGCGGCGGCGGCGGCGGGGGGGGGTTTGGGGGGGGGGGAACCGGGGCCACCGGAGACGCCTGAGGAGGGTGTGGGGGGGGGGAACCGGAGCCGGGAGGGCGGGAAAAGCCGCGGCTACGGCGGCCGCGAAGGGACGCGCCGCCGCCCTTCACCCCATAGGCTCCCCGCGCCGTCACTCTTCCCCTCCTCCCCGCCCCCTCGCTTCTCATAGGCCGGCAGCTTATATGCGCTGGCCGCCCTTCGTTGATAGGCTCCTGCGCTGTCACTCTTTCCCATCTCCCCGCCCCCCCCTCGCTTCTCATTGGCCAGGCTGGTGTACGCAGCGCGCCGCGCCGCCGCGCCTGGCTGATAGGCTCCCTGCGCTGTCACTCTTTCCCATCTCCCCGCCCCCCTCGCGTCCCATAGGCCAGCGATTTGCATGCGGGGCTCCGCCCCCCGCGCCCGTTGATTGGCCGCGCTTCGGCGGGGGGTTCATTTGCATGGGGCGTACCAAGGCGGCGCGGGGGGGGGCGGGGGGGGGAAGGAGAGGAATGGGGCCGTCCCGTCGCCATGGCAACGGCGGGGACGCCATGGCGGGGCCGGGGTGGGGGGGGAGTGACCCCAAAATCGGGAGATTTTTGGGCAAATTTCTGGTTTATTGGTGATTTTCGGCGGCGCAGAGAAGCCGGGGGGGTGTCCCCTCTCCTTGTCGTCCCCCCCCGGCTCTTTACCGCACACACACTCCCCCCCCCCACCCCAGCCCTCACACGAGGCCCGGTTGCCGGCCAGTCGTGCAAGCCCCGCCCCCTCGTGCAAGCCCCGCCCCCCCGGGTGCCCCAATCCTCGTGCGAGGACACCCCCCCACCCCCCCCTTGCACCACGAGCTCCCCGTCCTCGTGCGAGACACACCCCCCCACCCCCCCAAGTCCATCCTCGTGCGAGCCCCCGTGGTCCTCGTGCGAGCCCTCGTGCACCATCAGCCTCCCCCCCCCCCCCCCGGGCATCCTCGTGCGAGGCCCCCCAATAGCCACATGAGCCCTCGATCCTCGTGCAAACCCCCCCCCGTGCATCCCGGCGGGAGCCCCCACGGCCCCCGGGCCAGCCCCCCCCTCGCCCCATCCTCGTGCGAGCCCCCGGGGTCCTCGTGCGAGCCCTCGTGCCGCATCCTCGCGCGAGTCCCCGTGGTCCTCGTGGGAGCCCCCGTGGTCCATCATCACACGAGCCCCCGTGGCCCTCGTGCCCTGTCCTCGTGCCCCATCCTCGTGCCAGCCCTGGTGGCCCTCGTGCCAGCCCTCGTGCCCCGTCATCGCACGAGTCCCTCGCTCCGTCCTCCCACAAGCCCCCACGGTCCGTCCTCGCACGAGTCCCTGTGGTCCCTCCTCGCACGAGTCCCCGCGGCCCTCGTGTGAGCCCCCGCGGTCCATCCTGACACGAGCCTTGGTGGCCCTCGTGCGAGCCCTTGTGCGAGCCCTCGTGCCCCGTCATCGCACGAGTCCCTCGCTCCGTCCTCCCACGAGCCCCCGTGGTCCGTCCTCGCCTGAGTCCCCGCGGTCCTCGCGTGAGTCCCCGTGGTCCATCCTGGCGCCAGCCCTGGTGGCCCTCGTGCGAGCCCTCGTGCGAGCCCTCGTGTGCCCCGCCATTGCACGAGTCCCTTGCTCCGTCCTCCCACGAGCCCCCATGGTCCGTCCTCGCACGAGTCACCGTGGCCCTCGCGTGAGCCCCCGTGGTCCATCCTCGTGCCAGCCCTGGTAGCCCTCGTGCGAGCCCTCGTGCGAGCCCTCGTGTGCCCCGTCATCGCACGAGTCCCTTGCTCCGTCCTCCCACGAGCCCCCACGGTCCATCCTCGCATGAGTCCCCGTGGTCCATCCTTGCACGAGTCACCGCGGCCTTCGCGTGAGTCCCCATGGTCCATCCTCATGCCAGCCCTGGTGGCCCTCGTGTGAGCCCTTGTGCCCCGTCATCGCACGAGTCCCTCGGTCCGTCCTCCCACGAGCCCCCATGGTCCATCCTCCCACGAGCCCCCATGGTCCATCCTCCCACGAGCCCCCATGGTCCGTCCTCGCCTGAGTCCCCGTGGCCCTCGCGTGAGTCCCCGCGGTCCATCCTGACACGAGCCTCAGTGGCCCTCGTGCGAGCCCTCGTGTGCCCCATCATCACACGAGTCCTTGGGTCTGTCCTCCCACGAGCCCCCGTGGTCCCTCCTCGCCTGAGTCCCCGCGGCCCTCGCGTGAGTCCCCGCGGTCCATCCTCGTGCCAGCCCTGGTGGCCCTCGTGTGAGCCCTGGTGCGAGCCCTCGTGCGAGGGGCTGGGCGTGCGCGGTGGGATGGTGACGGGGGCAGAGGATGCGGGTCGTGGTCCACGTTCGCCTGAGTCCCCGTGGTCCATCCTCGTGCCAACCCCCATGGTCCTCGTGCCAGCCCTGGTGGTCCTCGTGCGAGCCCTCATGTCCCATCCTCGTGCGAGCCCTCGTGCCCCGCCATCACACGAGTCCCTCGCTCCGTCCTCCCACGAGCCCCCGTGGTCCATCCTCGCACGAGTCCCCGCGGCCCTCGTGTGAGTCCCCGTGGTCCATCCTGGCGCCAGCCCTGGTGGCCCTCGTGCGAGCCCTCGTGCGAGCCCTCGTGTGCCCCGTCATCGCACGAGTCCCTTGCTCCGTCCTCCCACGAGCCCCCGTGGTCCGTCCTCGTCTGAGTCCCCGTGGCCCTCGTGCAAGCCCCCACGGTCCATCCTGACACGAGCCTCGGTGGCCCTGGTGCGAGCCCTGGTGCGAGCCCTCGTGCGAGGGGCTGGGCGTGCGCGGTGGGATGGTGATGGGGGCAGAGGATGCGGGTCGTGGTCCACCTTCGCCTGAGTCCCCGTGGTCCATCCTCGTGCCAACCCCCGTGGTCCTCCTGCCAGCCCTGGTGGTCCTCCTGCGAGCCCTCATGTCCCATCCTCGTGCGAGCCCTCGTGCCCCGTCATCGCACGAGTCCCTCGCTCCGTCCTCCCACGAGCCCCCACGGTCCATCCTCGCACGAGTCCCCGCGGTCCATCCTGACACGAGCCTTGGTGGCCCTCGTGCCAGCCCTGGTGGTCCTCGTGCGAGCCCTCATGCCGGCCCTCGTGCGAGCCCTTGTGTGCCCCGTCATCGCACGAGCCCCTCGCTCCGTCCTCCCACGAGCCCCCGTGGTCCGTCCTCGCCTGAGTCCCCGCGGCCCTCGTGTGAGCCCCCGCGGTCCATCTTGACACAAGCCTCGGTGGCCCTCGTGCGAGCCCTCGTGTGAGCCCTCGTGTGCCCCGTCATCGCACGAGTCCTTGGGTCTGTCCTCGCACGAGTCCCCGTGGTCCCTCCTCGCCTGAGTCCCCGCGGCTGTCGCGTGAGCCTCCACGGTCCATCCTGACACAAGCCTCAGTGGCCCTCGTGCGAGCCCTCGTGCGAGCCCTCGTGTGCCCCGCCATTGCACGAGTCCCTCGCTCCGTCCTCCCACGAGCCCCCACGGTCCATCCTCGCACGAGTCCCTGTGGTCCATCCTGACATGAGCCTTGGTGGCCCTCGTGCGAGCCCTTGTGCGAGCCCTCGTGCCCCGCCATCGCACGAGTCCCTCGCTCCGTCCTCCCACAAGCCCCCGTGGTCCGTCCTCGCCTGAGTCCCCGCGGCCCTCGCGTGAGTCCCCGTGGTCCATCCTGACACGAGCCTCAGTGGCCCTCGTGCGAGCCCTCGTGTGAGCCCTCGTGTGCCCCGTCATCGCACGAGTCCTTGGGTCTGTCCTCCCACGAGCCCTCGTGGTCCCTCCTCGCATGAGTCCCCGTGGTCCATCATGGCGCCAGCCCTGGTGGCCCTCGTGCGAGCCCTCGTGCCCCGTCATCGCACGAGTCCCTCGCTCCGTCCTCCCACGAGCCCCCACGGTCCATCCTCGCACGAGTCCCCGTGGTCCATCCTTGCACGAGTCACCGCGGCCTTCGCGTGAGTCCCCATGGTCCATCCTCATGCCAGCCCTGGTGGCCCTCGTGCGAGCCCTCGTGCGCCGTCATCGCACGAGTCCCTCGCTCCGTCCTCCCACGAGCTCCCACGGTCCATCCTCGCACGAGTCCCCGTGGTCCATCCTCGCCTGAGTCCCCGCGGCCCTCGTGTGAGCCCCCGCGGTCCATCCTGACACGAGCCTCAGTGGCCCTCGTGCGAGCCCTCGTGTGAGCCCTCGTGTGCCCCGTCATCGCACGAGTCCTTGGGTCTGTCCTCCCACGAGCCCTCGTGGTCCCTCCTCGCATGAGTCCCCGTGGTCCATCATGGCGCCAGCCCTGGTGGCCCTCGTGCGAGCCCTCGTGCCCCGTCATCACACGAGTCCCTCGCTCCGTCCTCCCACAAGCCCCCGTGGTCCATCCTCGCCTGAGTCCCCGCGGCCCTCGTGTGAGCCCCCGCGGTCCATCTTGACACAAGCCTCGGTGGCCCTCGTGCGAGCCCTCGTGTGAGCCCTCGTGTGCCCCGTCATCGCACGAGTCCTTGGGTCTGTCCTCCCACGAGCCCCCGTGGTCCGTCCTCGCCTGAGTCCCCGCGGCTGTCGCGTGAGCCTCCACGGTCCATCCTGACACAAGCCTCAGTGGCCCTCGTGCGAGCCCTCGTGCGAGCCCTCGTGTGCCCCGCCATTGCACGAGTCCCTCGCTCCGTCCTCCCACGAGCCCCCACGGTCCATCCTCGCACGAGTCCCTGTGGTCCATCCTGACATGAGCCTTGGTGGCCCTCGTGCGAGCCCTTGTGCGAGCCCTCGTGCCCCGTCATCGCACGAGTCCCTCGCTCCGTCCTCCCACGAGCCCCCACGGTCCATCCTCGCACGAGTCCCCGTGGTCCATCCTTGCACGAGTCACCGCGGCCTTCGCGTGAGTCCCCATGGTCCATCCTCATGCCAGCCCTGGTGGCCCTCGTGCGAGCCCTCGTGCGCCGTCATCGCACGAGTCCCTCGCTCCGTCCTCCCACGAGCTCCCACGGTCCATCCTCGCACGAGTCCCCGTGGTCCATCCTCGCCTGAGTCCCCGCGGCCCTCGTGTGAGCCCCCGCGGTCCATCCTGACACGAGCCTCAGTGGCCCTCGTGCGAGCCCTCGTGTGAGCCCTCGTGTGCCCCGTCATCGCACGAGTCCTTGGGTCTGTCCTCCCACGAGCCCTCGTGGTCCCTCCTCGCACGAGTCCCCACGGCCCTCGCGTGAGCCCCCACGGTCCATCCTGACACGAGCCTCGGTGGCCCTCGTGCGAGCCCTGGTGCGAGCCCTCGTGCGAGGGGCTGGGCGTGTGCAGTGGGATGGTGATGGGGGCAGAGGATGCGGGCCGTGGTCCACCTTCACCTGAGTCCCCATGGTCCATCCTCGTGCCAACCCCCGTGGTCCTCGTGCCAGCCCTGGTGGCCCTTGTGCCGGCCCTCGTGCGAGCCCTCGTGCCCCGCCATTGCACGAGTCCCTCGCTCCGTCCTCCCACGAGCCCCCGTGGTCCGTCCTCGCCTGAGTCCCCGTGGTCCATCCTCGCACGAGTCCCCGTGGTCCATCCTGGCGCCAGCCCTGGTGGCCCTGGTGCGAGCCCTCGTGCCGGCCCCGGTGCGAGCCCTGGTGCGAGGGGCTAGGCGTGCGAGGCGGGGGCGGGGGCGGCGGGGGGGGGCAGGGCCGGGCGGCGGCAGGGGCAGAGGATTCGGGCCATGGCGCGGGAGAGGCTGGTGCTGAAGGCGGCGTAGATCCAGGGGTTGGTGCAGCTGGTCAGGCTGGCCAGCAGCATCAGGATGGTGAAAGCCGGCCCTGGGGACGTCACCCGGGGGTCACCCGCCGGGGGGTCACACCCCAACCCCCCCACCCCACCCCACCCCCCCCCCCGTGCCGGCCCCCGGCCATCCCTGTGTCCCCACGTCCCCATCTCCATCCCCCACCCCATCCCCGCGGCCCCGACCCCGTCTCCAACCCCCGGGTCTCCATGGCCCCACGGCCCCACCGCCAGCCCCACGTCCCCGTGTCCCCATCCCCATGTCCCCATGTCCCCAACCCCATCCCCACGTCCCCACGTCCCCAAACCCATCCCTGTCCCCAACCCCATCCCCATGTCCCCAACCCCATCTCCAACCCCCTGTCTCCATGTCCCCATGTCCCCAACCCCATCCCCACGTCCCCACGTCCCCAACCCCATCCCTGTGTCCCCAACCCCATCCTCGTGTCCCCATGTCCCCATGTCCCCAACCCCATCCCCATCCCCATGTCCCCACCTCCATCCCCAACCCCATCTCCATCTCCATGTCCCCCTGTCCCCAACCCCATCCCCCTGTCCCCAACCCCATGTCCCCAACCCCATCTCCACCCCCATGTCCCCGTGTCCCCAACCCCGTCCCTAACCCCATCTCCACGTCCCCATGTCCCCAACCCCATTCTCATGTCCCCAACCCCATCCCCGTCCCCAACCCCATCCCCATCCCTGTGTCCCCATGTCCCCAACCCCATCCCCATGTCCCCAACCCCATCTCCATCCCGTCTCCATCCCCATGTCCCCCTGTCCCCAACCCCATCCCTGTGTCCCCAACCCCATCCCCATGTGCCCATGTCCCCACGTCCCCAACCCCATCCCCACATCCCCACGTCCCCAAACCCATCCCTGTCCCCAACCCCATCCCTGTGTCCCCATGTCCCCATGTCCCCAACCCCATCCCCGTGTCCCCATGTCCCCGTGTCCCCATCCCCATCCCCATGTCCCCACCTCCATCCCCAACCCCACCTCCATCTCCATGTCCCCCTGTCCCCAACACCATCCCCCTGTCCCCAACCCCATGTCCCCAACCCCATCTCCACCCCCATGTCCCCGTGTCCCCAACCCCGTCCCCAACCCCATCTCCATGTCCCCATGTCCCCAACCCCATTCTCATGTCCCCAACCCCACCCCCATGTCCCCAACCCCATCTCCATCCTGTCTCCATCCCCATGCCCCCCTGTCCCCAACTCCATGTCCCCAACCCCATCTCCACCCCCATGTCCCCGTGTCCCCAACCCCGTCCCCAACCCCATCTCCATGTCCCCATGTCCCCAACCCCATCCCCATGTCCCCAACCCCATCTCCACCCCCATGTCTCCATGTCCCCATGTCCCCAACCCCATCCCCACGTCCCCGTGTCCCCACCTCCGTCCCCAACCCCATCCCCATGTCCCCAACCCCATCTCCACCCCCATGTCTCCATGTCCCCATGTCCCCAACCCCATCCCCGTGTCCCCAACCCCATCTCCAACCCCGTGTCTCCACGTCCCCATGTCCCCAACCCCATTCTCCTGTCACCAACCCAATGTCCCCAACCCCATCCCCATGTCCCCAACCCCATCTCCATCCCGTCTCCATCCCCACGTCCCCATGTCCCCAACCCCATCCCCGTGTCCCCAACCCCATCCCCGTGTCCCCATGTCCCCGTGTCCCCAACCCCATCCCCATGTCCCCAACCCCAACCCCATCCCCAACCCCCTGTCTCCATGTCCCCATGTCCCCAACCCCATCTCCACCCCCATGTCTCCATGTCCCCATGTCCCCAACCCCATCCCCATGTCCCCAACCCCATCTCCAACCCCGTGTCTCCACGTCCCCATGTCCCCAACCCCATTCTCCTGTCACCAACCCAATGTCCCCAACCCCATCCCCATGTCCCCAACCCCATCTCCATCCCGTCTCCATCCCCACGTCCCCATGTCCCCAACCCCATCCCCGTGTCCCCAACCCCATCCCCGTGTCCCCATGTCCCCGTGTCCCCAACCCCATCCCCATGTCCCCAACCCCAACCCCATCCCCAACCCCCTGTCTCCATGTCCCCCTGTCCCCAACCCCATCCCCACGTCCCCACGTCCCCAAACCCATCCCTGTCCCCAACCCCATCCCCATCCCTGTGTCCCCATGTCCCCAACCCCGTCCCCATGTCCCCAACCCCATCTCCAACCCCGTGTCTCCACGTCCCCATGTCCCCAACCCCATTCTCATGTCACCAACCCAATGTCCCCAACCCCATCCCCATGTCCCCAACCCCATCTCCACCCCTATGTCTCCATGTCCCCATGTCCCCATCCCCATCCCCATGTCCCCACCTCCATCTCCATGTCCCCCTGTCCCCAACACCATCCCCCTGTCCCCAACACCATGTCCCCAACCCCATCTCCATCCCTACGTCTCCATCCCCATGTCCTCCTGTCCCCAACCCCATCCCCATGTCCCCAACCCCATCTCCACCCCCATGTTCTCGTGTCCCCAACCCCATCTCCATGTCCCCCTGTCCCCAACCCCATTCTCATGTCCCCAACCCAATGTGCCCAACCCCATCCCCGTGTCCCCAACCCCGTGTCCCCAACCCCATCCCCATGTCCCCAACCTCATCTCCAACCCCAACCCCATCTCCATGTCCCCACGTCCCCAACCCCATCCCCATGTCCCCATCCCCGTGTCCCCAACCCCATGTCCCCATGCCATCCCCATGTCCCCATGTCCCCAACCCCATCCCCCTGTCCCCAACCCCATGTCCCCAACCCCATCCCCATGTCCCCACCTCCATCCCCAACCCCATCTCCATCTCCATGTCCCCATGTCCCCAACCCCATTCCCATGTCCCCAACCCCATCCCCATGTCCCCAACCCCACCTCCACCCCCATGTCTCCATGTCCCCATGTCCCCAGCCCCATCCCCACCTCCATCCCCAACCCCATCCCCATGTCCCCACGTCCCCATGTCCCCAACCCCATTCTCATGTCACCAACCCAATGTCCCCAAACCCATCCCCATGTCCCCAACCTCATCTCCACCCCCATGTCTCCATGTCCCCACCTCCGTCCCCACGTCCCCATGTCCCCACCTCCATCCCCAACCCCATCTCCATCTCCATGTCCCCATGTCCCCAACCCCATTCTCATGTCACCAACCCCATCCCTGTGTCCCCAACCCCATGTCCCCATGTCACCAACCCCATCCCCGTGTCCCCAACCCCATCTCCACCTCTGTGTCTCCATGTCCCCACGGCCAAACCTCCATCCCCACGTCCCCGTGTCCCCAACCCCATCCCCACGTCCCCATGTCCCCACCTCCATCCCCAACCCCATCTCCATCTCCATGTCCCCATGTCCCCAACCCCATCCCCCTGTCCCCAACCCCATCCCCACCCCCGTGTCCCCATGTCCCCTGCGTCCCCGCGTCCCCCCTCACCTTCCACGGGGGCCCGGGGGTCCCACACGGCCCACAGCTGGGCACAGAAGAAGGGGGCCCAGCACCCCACGTAGACCCCCAGCACCACCATGGCCATCCGGTGGCTCTTGGCCCTGGCCCTTCCCAGCCCCCTCCGCTGGCCCCGCGTCCCCAAAGCTCGCGTCACCGCCACCTGCAACCCCCCCAGCAACGCCGCCGGGGCCACCAAAACGGCCAACGCCACCCAGGTGACGTAAGCCCGGGCCCCCCAAGGTTGGATGAAGGCGGCCCAACAGTCCTTCTCGCCGGCCCCCACCTCCCGCTGGCCAAAAATCCCCACTTGGGGCAACCCGAAGAGCAACGCCAAGGTCCAGGCGGTGGCCAAGGGGCCCCAACGTCCCCGCGCCCGCCCGGCGGCCGAGCGAGCCCACCCCGCCGCGGCCCGAGCCCACCTCGTGGTGGCCCGCGCCCAGCCCGCCACGGCCCGAGCCCACCTCGTGGTGGCCCAAGACCAGCCCGCGGTGGCTTGAGGCCACCCCACGGTGGCCCGCGACCCCTCCACCGTGGCCCGCGACCACGCCACGATGGCCCGTGACCCCCCCATGGTGGCCCAAGGCCACCTCGTGGTGGCTCGAGGCCCCCCCGTGGTGGCTTGACCCCCCCTCATGGTGGCTTGTGAAGCCCCCGTGGTGGCCCGAGGCCACCCCGTGGTGGCCTGAGACATCCCCACGGTGGCCTGAGACACCCCCAGGGTGGCCTGGGGTGGCCCCGTGGTGGCTTGAGACCCCTCCATGGTGGCCCGAGCCCCCTCCATGGTGGCCCGTGACAAGGACCTCGCGGGCATCAGGGGGACACGGAGGTCTGGGGACATCAGGGGGGTACAAGGGGTTGGGGACGTTGGGGTGACATGGGGGGCTGTGGCCATGGGGGCGGCACAGGGGGTTGGGGACATCAGGGGGGTTGGGGACACGGGGGTGGCAGGGGGGGTTGGGGGCGTCAGGGTGCCGTTGGGGCTCGGTGGCACCGGGGTGACACGGAGGGTTGGGGACATCAGGGCGCCGTTGGGGCTCGGTGGCACCGAGGCGACATGGGGAGTCGGGGACGTCGAGGGGGCCGGGGGGGACCCTGCGGTGACAACGACGTCCCCGCTGTCCCCTTGTCCCCAACCCCCAGCGGGTTCCCACGTGCCGTCCCAAGTGTCCCGGCGTCCCTGCGCCCCCTCCCCGCTGTCCCCACGTCCCCAAGCCCAGCACCCGCTGCCTCCCCGCCTGCCACCCCCCGTGTCATCGCCGTCCCCGCGTCCCCAACCCCAGCACCCGGTGGGTCCCCTCGCCGTGTCCCCGATGTCCCCCACTCCCCGTGCCCCACCCCTGGTGTCCCCGTGTCCCCACGTCCCAGCCCTGGTGTCCCCACCTCCCCACGCCCCATCCCCGTTGTCACCAATGTCCCCAAGCCCCCGTCCCCAGCACCCAATGGGTCCCCACGTGCCACCACTGGTGTCCCCACATCCTTGTACCCCATCCATGATGTCCCCATGTCCTTGTGACCCATCCCTGGTGTCCCCACGTCCCCGTGACCCATCCCTGGTGTCCCCACATCCTTGTGACCCATCTCTGGTGTCCCCACATCCTTGTGACCCATCTCTGGTGTCCCCATGCCCCTGTCCCCAACACCCAATGGGTCCCCATGTGCCACCACTGGTGTCCCCACGTCCTTGTACCCCATCCATGATGTCCCCACGCCCCCATGTGCCACCCTTGGTGTCCCCATGTCCTTGTGACCCATCCCTGGTGTCCCCCTGCCCCCATCCCCAACACCCAATGGGTCCCCACGTGCCACCCTCCGTGTCCCCACGTCCTTGTACCCCATCCATGATTTCCCCACGTCCTTGTGACCCATCCCTGGTGTCCCCACGTCCCCGTGACCCATCTCTGGTGTCCCCACATCCTCGTACCCCATCCGTGGTGTCCTCACGTCCTTGTGACCCATCCCTGGTGTCCCCACACCCCTGTCCCCAACACCCAATGGGTCTCCATGCTCTATCCTTGGTGTCCCCACGTCCTTGTGCCCCATCCCTGGTGTCCCCACGTCCCCGTCCCCAACACCCAATGGGTCCCCATGTGCCACCCTTGGCGTCCCCACGTCCTTGTACCCCATCCATGATGTCCCCATGTCCTTGTGACCCATCCCTGGTGTCCCCACGCCCCCATGCTCCATCCCTGGTGTCCCCACACCCCCGTCCCCAACACCCAATGGGTCCCCATGTGCCACCCTCA
Source organism: Larus michahellis (assembly GCF_964199755.1). Classification (NCBI taxonomy): domain Eukaryota; kingdom Metazoa; phylum Chordata; class Aves; order Charadriiformes; family Laridae; genus Larus; species Larus michahellis. The sequence continues at coordinate 23,569 of NW_027435890.1, forward strand.
GCGTCCCCACGTCCTTGTGACCCATCCCTGGTGTCCCCACGTCCCCATGCTCCATCCTTGGTGTCCCCACGTCCTTGTGACCCATCCCTGGTGTCCCCACGTCCCCGTCCCCAACACCCAAAGGGTCCCCATGCTCCATCCTTGGTGTCCCCACGTCCTTGTGACCCATCCCTGGTGTCCCCACGTCCCCGTCCCCAACACCCAAAGGGTCCCCATGCTCCATCCTTGGTGTCCCCACATCCTTGTGACCCATCCCTGGTGTCCCCCCGTCCTTGTGACCCATCCCTGGTGTCCCCCCGTCCCCGTCCCCAACACCCAAAGGCTCCCCATGCTCCATCCTTGGCGTCCCCACGTCCTTGTGCCCCGTCCCTGGTGTCCCCCCGCCCCCGTCCCCAGCAACCCCCCCTCCCCCGCCCCTGCCCTCCCCTCCCCTCCGCCCCCCCCCCAAGCGGTGGCCCCCCAGGGGCCTGCAGATGGCCCGGTGGCGGTCATAAGCCATGGCCACCGCCACGTAGGCCGAGGCGAACATGGCCACCCCTTGGAGGTACTTGGTGAGGCGACAGAGGACGTCGGGCCCCCGGAAGCGGTCGGTGACGTCCCAGAGGAGCTGGGGGAGCACCTGCCCCCCCGCCACCCCCAGGTCGGCCACGCTGAGGTGACGCAGGTAGCGGCGTAAGGGGGGGGCCGGTCGGGGACCCCCCCCGGGGCGACGGGACAAGGCCAGCAAGACCAAAGCGTTGCCCCCAAGGCCAAGGTCAAGACGACGGCCAGGACCCCCACCTCAGCCGCCGCCAGCTGGGGGTCCCGGGGGGGCCAAGGGGTGTCCGAGGGGGGGGGAGGCGGCGGCGGGGGGGTCTGTGGGGAGATGGGGGGGGGGGTTAGAGAGGGGGGTCTGGGGGGGAAATGGGGGGGAGAGGGGTCTGGGGGTGGTTTGGGGGTCTGGGGGGGGTCTGGGGGGTCCTGGGGGGGTCAGGGGGTGTCCAAAGTGGGGGAGGCGGCAGACCGTGGGAGACCCCCCCCACGGTC
>NW_027435891.1:0-1000 GCF_964199755.1 Larus michahellis
TTGGGGTGTGTGTGTGTGTATCACGGGGTGTGTATTGGGGGGGTGGGTGTGTGTATCGTGGGGGGGTGTCAGGGGGGTGTGAGTGTGTTGGAGGGGTGTTGTTGTGTGTGTGAGTGTGTCAGGGGTGTGAGTTGGGGGGGTGTGAGTGTGTCGGGTGTTGGGGTGTGTATCATTGGGGGGGGGGTGAGTGTGTGGGGGGTGTGTGAGTGTGTCCGTGTGTTGTGTGTGAGCGTCAGGGGGTGTGAGTGTGTGTGTCGGGGGGGTGTGTGTGTGTGTGTCACTGGGGGTGTGTGTGTGTGAGTGTGTTGGGTGTGTGTGTGGCAGAGCGTTGGGGGGGTTGTGTGTGTTGGGGTGTGTGGTGGGGTGTGAGTGTGTGGGGGTGTGTTGTGTGTGAGTGTGTGGGGGTGTTAAAGGGTTGTTTTGGGGGGGGTTGTGTGTACCCTGGGTGTGTAGTGGGGGGGGGTGAGTGTTGGGGGCGTGTGGGTGTGTGTGTGTGTGTGTCAGGTCTCTGAGTGTGTGTTGTGTGTGTTGGGGGTGTGTCACAAGTTGGGGGTGTGGGTGTCGGTGGGGTTATGTGTGATTGTGTGTCGGGGGGGTGAGTGTGGTGGGGGTGTCACAGGGGGGTGTGTGTTGTGTGTGTTGTGTGGGGGGAGTGTTGGGGGGGTGTTTCAGGTGTGTGTTGTGTGTCAGGTCTGGTTGTGTGTCGTGGGGGTGTGTGTGACACTCCCCTGTGTGTGGTGTGAGACCCCATGTGTGTGTGACACCCCGTGTGTGTGTGTGTGTGTGTGTGACCCCCGAGTGTGTGTGACCCATTTGTGTGGGAGACACCCCGTGTGTGTGTGTGACACTCCCTCTGTGTGTGTGTGTGACCCCGTGTGTGTGTGACTGTGTGTGTGTACATGTGACACTCCCTGTGCGTGTGTATGTGTGAGACACCGTGTGTGTGTGTGTGTGACACCCCGTGTGTGTGTGTTGGACCCGTGTGTGTGTGACTGTGTGT
>NW_027435892.1:0-71000 GCF_964199755.1 Larus michahellis
TTTAGACTTTCTCGGAACTGCTTCAAATCAACTAGATACCTCTGTGCTGTAAATCTCCCAACAGCCAAACGCAAAAGCAGCAAACATCTCGCTGTATGTCCCACATCCAAAGTGCCAAGAGAGAGCTTGCTCTCCCTGTCTTTGAGTACTGTTTTCACTGTCCAGATTACCTCTTTGCTAACATTCTCTTCAGAGCCGCAGTGAAACCAGGAACCACGTGGAGAAGGCACCCACACTGAAAGTGCCTGGAGGGAACATTGGGGCTTCTTCTCAGTGTCTCTGACATAGGGTTTCACTGTCCCGGGAAAGTCTCTGCTAACACCCTGCAGAGCGCAGTGCCCAATATACAGAAACGTCTTGCGGTATCTCCTACAGGGAAAGTGCCAGGAGGGAATTGTGGAGCTTGGTCTCAGTGTCTCTGAGAATTGCTCTGATTGTCCCTGTGACCTCTTTGCTAAGACTCTCCAGAGAGCCGTCCTCAAAACAAACACACATCTTGACATATCTCCCACATTGATCGCAGTGTCTCCAGAAACGGCATTCAAGGAGCCAGGACCTTTTCTCCCTACACTGTCCATTGAGTTGTCCTCAAAACCAATATACATCCTGCTATATCTCCCACATGGAAAGTGCCAGGAGGGAGAAGTGGGGATTATGTTTAGACTTTCTCGGAACTGCTTCAAATCAACTAGATACCTCTGTGCTGTAAATCTCCCAACAGCCAAACGCAAAAGCAGCAAACATCTCGCTGTATGTCCCACATCCAAAGTGCCAAGAGAGAGCTTGCTCTCCCTGTCTTTGAGTACTGTTTTCACTGTCCCGGTTACCTCTTTGCTAACATTCTCTTCAGAGCCGCAGTGAAACCAGGAACCACGTGGAGAAGGCACCCACACTGAAAGTGCCTGGAGGGAACATTGGGGCTTCTTCTCAGTGTCTCTGACATAGGGTTTCACTGTCCCGGGAAAGTCTCTGCTAACACCGTGCAGAGCGCTGTGCCCAATGTACAGAAACGTCTTGCGGTATCTCCTACAGGGAAAGTGCCAGGAGGGAATTGTGGAGCTTGTTCTCAGTGTCTCTGAGAATTGCTCTGATTATCTGTGTGACCTCTTTGTAAGACTCTCCAGAGAGCCGTCCTCAAAACAAACACACATCTTGACATATCTCCCACATTGATCGCAGTGTCTCCAGAAACGGCATTCAAGGAGCCAGGACCTTTTCTCCCTACACTGTCCATTGAGTTGTCCTCAAAACCAATATACATCCTGCTATATCTCCCACATGGAAAGTGCCAGGAGGGAGAAGTGGGGATTATGTTTAGACTTTCTCGGAACTGCTTCAAATCAACTAGATACCTTTGTGCTGTAAATCTCCCAACAGCCAAACGCAAAAGCAGCAAACATCTCGCTGTATGTCCCACATCCAAAGTGCCAAGAGAGAGCTTGCTCTCCCTGTCTTTGAGTACTGTTTTCACTGTCCCGGTTACCTCTTTGCTAACGTTCTCTTCAGAGCCGCAGTGAAACCAGGAACCACGTGGAGAAGGCACCCACACTGAAAGTGCCTGGAGGGACCATTGGGGCTTCTTCTCAGTGTCTCTGACATAGGGTTTCACTGTCCCGGGAAAGTCTCTGCTAACACCCTGCAGAGCGCTGTGCCCAATATACAGAAACGTCTTGCGGTATCTCCTACAGGGAAAGTGCCAGGAGGGAATTGTCGAGCTTGTTCTCAGTGTCTCTGAGAATTGCTCTGATTATCCCTGTGACCTCTTTGCTAAGACTCTCCAGAGAGACGTCCTCAAAACAAACACACATCTTGACATATCTCCCACATTGATCGCAGTGTCTCCAGAAACGGCATTCAAGGAGCCAGGACCTTTTCTCCCTACACTGTCCATTGAGTTGTCCTCAAAACCAATATACATCCTGCTATATCTCCCACATGGAAAGTGCCAGGAGGGAGAAGTGGGGATTATGTTTAGACTTTCTCGGAACTGCTTCAAATCAACTACATACCTCTGTGCTGTAAATCTCCCAACAGCCAAACGCAAAAGCAGCAAACATCTCGCTGTATGTCCCACATCCAAAGTGCCAAGAGAGAGCTTGCTCTCCCTGTCTTTGAGTACTGTTTTCACTGTCCCGGTTACCTCTTTGCTAACATTCTCTTCAGAGCCGCAGTGAAACCAGGAACCACGTGGAGAAGGCACCCACACTGAAAGTGCCTGGAGGGAACATTGGGGCTTCTTCTCAGTGTCTCTGACATAGGGTTTCACTGTCCCGGGAAAGTCTCTGCTAACACCCTGCAGAGCGCAGTGCCCAATATACAGAAACGTCTTGCGGTATCTCCTACAGGGAAAGTGCCAGGAGGGAATTGTGGAGCTTGTTCTCAGTGTCTCTGAGAATTGCTCTGATTATCCCTGTGACCTCTTTGCTAAGACTCTCCAGAGAGCCGTCCTCAAAACAAACACACATCTTGACATATCTCCCACATTGATCGCAGTGTCTCCAGAAACGGCATTCAAGGAGCCAGGACCTTTTCTCCCTACACTGTCCATTGAGTTGTCCTCAAAACCAATATACATCCTGCTATATCTCCCACATGGAAAGTGCCAGGAGGGAGAAGTGGGGATTATGTTTAGACTTTCTCGGAACTGCTTCAAATCAACTAGATACCTCTGTGCTGTAAATCTCCCAACAGCCAAACGCAAAAGCAGCAAACATCTCGCTGTATGTCCCACATCCAAAGTGCCAAGAGAGAGCTTGCTCTCCCTGTCTTTGAGTACTGTTTTCACTGTCCCGGTTACCTCTTTGCTAACATTCTCTTCAGAGCCGCAGTGAAACCAGGAACCACGTGGAGAAGGCACCCACACTGAAAGTGCCTGGAGGGAACATTGGGGCTTCTTCTCAGTGTCTCTGACATAGGATTTCACTGTCCCGGGAAAGTCTCTGCTAACACCGTGCAGAGCGCTGTGCCCAATGTACAGAAACGTCTTGCGGTATCTCCTACAGGGAAAGTGCCAGGAGGGAATTGTGGAGCTTGTTCTCAGTGTCCCTGAGAATTGCTCTGATTATCTGTGTGACCTCTTTGCTAAGACTCTCCAGAGAGCCGTCCTCAAAACAAACACACATCTTGACATATCTCCCACATTGATCGCAGTGTCTCCAGAAACGGCATTCAAGGAGCCAGGACCTTTTCTCCCTACACTGTCCATTGAGTTGTCCTCAAAACCAATATACATCCTGCTATATCTCCCACATGGAAAGTGCCAGGAGGGAGAAGTGGGGATTATGTTTAGACTTTCTCGGAACTGCTTCAAATCAACTAGATACCTCTGTGCTGTAAATCTCCCAACAGCCAAACGCAAAAGCAGCAAACATCTCGCTGTATGTCCCACATCCAAAGTGCCAAGAGAGAGCTTGCTCTCCCTGTCTTTGAGTACTGTTTTCACTGTCCCGGTTACCTCTTTGCTAACACTCTCTTCAGAGCTGCAGTGAAACCAGGAACCACGTGGAGAAGGCACCCACACTGAAAGTGCCTGGAGGGAACATTGGGGCTTCTTCTCACTGTCTCTGACATAGGGTTTCACTGTCCCGGGAAAGTCTCTGCTAACACCGTGCAGAGCGCTGTGCCCAATGTACAGAAACGTCTTGCGGTATCTCCTACAGGGAAAGTGCCAGGAGGGAATTGTGGAGCTTATTCTCAGTGTCTCTGAGAATTGCTCTGATTATCTGTGTGACCTCTTTGCTAAGACTCTCCAGAGAGCCGTCCTCAAAACAAACACACATCTTGACATATCTCCCACATTGATCGCAGTGTCTCCAGAAACGGCATTCAAGGAGCCAGGACCTTTTCTCCCTACACTGTCCATTGAGTTGTCCTCAAAACCAATATACATCCTGCTATATCTCCCACATGGAAAGTGCCAGGAGGGAGAAGTGGGGATTATGTTTAGACTTTCTCGGAACTGCTTCAAATCAACTAGATACCTCTGTGCTGTAAATCTCCCAACAGCCAAACGCAAAAGCAGCAAACATCTCGCTGTATGTCCCACATCCAAAGTGCCAAGAGAGAGCTTGCTCTCCCTGTCTTTGAGTACTGTTTTCACTGTCCCGGTTACCTCTTTGCTAACATTCTCTTCAGAGCTGCAGTGAAACCAGGAACCACGTGGAGAAGGCACCCACACTGAAAGTGCCTGGAGGGAACATTGGGGCTTCTTCTCAGTGTCTCTGACATAGGGTTTCACTGTCCCGGGAAAGTCTCTGCTAACACCCTGCAGAGCGCTGTGCCCAATGTACAGAAACGTCTTGCGGTATCTCCTACAGGGAAAGTGCCAGGAGGGAATTGTGGAGCTTGTTCTCAGTGTCTCTGAGAATTGCTCTGGTTATCTGTGTGACCTCTTTGCTAAGACTCTCCAGAGAGCCGTCCTCAAAACAAACACACATCTTGACATATCTCCCACATTGATCGCAGTGTCTCCAGAAACGGCATTCAAGGAGCCAGGACCTTTTCTCCCTACACTGTCCATTGAGTTGTCCTCAAAACCAATATACATCCTGCTATATCTCCCACATGGAAAGTGCCAGGAGGGAGAAGTGGGGATTATGTTTAGACTTTCTCGGAACTGCTTCAAATCAACTAGATACCTCTGTGCTGTAAATCTCCCAACAGCCAAACGCAAAAGCAGCAAACATCTCGCTGTATGTCCCACATCCAAAGTGCCAAGAGAGAGCTTGCTCTCCCTGTCTTTGAGTACTGTTTTCACTGTCCTGGTTACCTCTTTGCTAACATTCTCTTCAGAGCCGCAGTGAAACCAGGAACCACGTGGAGAAGGCACCCACACTGAAAGTGCCTGGAGGGAACATTGGGGCTTCTTCTCAGTGTCTCTGACATAGGGTTTCACTGTCCCGGGAAAGTCTCTGCTAACACCGTGCAGAGCGCTGTGCCCAATGTACAGAAACGTCTTGCGGTATCTCCTACAGGGAAAGTGCCAGGAGGGAATTGTGGAGCTTGTTCTCAGTGTCTCTGAGAATTGCTCTGATTATCTGTGTGACCTCTTTGCTAAGACTCTCCAGAGAGCCGTCCTCAAAACAAACACACATCTTGACATATCTCCCACATTGATCGCAGTGTCTCCAGAAACGGCATTCAAGGAGCCAGGACCTTTTCTCCCTACACTGTCCATTGAGTTGTCCTCAAAACCAATATACATCCTGCTATATCTCCCACATGGAAAGTGCCAGGAGGGAGAAGTGGGGATTATGTTTAGACTTTCTCGGAACTGCTTCAAATCAACTAGATACCTTTGTGCTGTAAATCTCCCAACAGCCAAACGCAAAAGCAGCAAACATCTCGCTGTATGTCCCACATCCAAAGTGCCAAGAGAGAGCTTGCTCTCCCTGTCTTTGAGTACTGTTTTCACTGTCCCGGTTACCTCTTTGCTAACGTTCTCTTCAGAGCCGCAGTGAAACCAGGAACCACGTGGAGAAGGCACCCACACTGAAAGTGCCTGGAGGGAACATTGGGGCTTCTTCTCAGTGTCTCTGACATAGGGTTTCCCTGTCCCGGGAAAGTCTCTGCTAACACCGTGCAGAGCGCTGTGCCCAATGTACAGAAACGTCTTGCGGTATCTCCTACAGGGAAAGTGCCAGGAGGGAATTGTGGAGCTTGTTCTCAGTGTCTCTGAGAATTGCTCTGATTATCTGTGTGACCTCTTTGCTAAGACTCTCCAGAGAGCCGTCCTCAAAACAAACACACATCTTGACATATCTCCCACATTGATCGCAGTGTCTCCAGAAACGGCATTCAAGGAGCCAGGACCTTTTCTCCCTACACTGTCCATTGAGTTGTCCTCAAAACCAATATACATCCTGCTATATCTCCCACATGGAAAGTGCCAGGAGGGAGAAGTGGGGATTATGTTTAGACTTTCTCGGAACTGCTTCAAATCAACTAGATACCTTTGTGCTGTAAATCTCCCAACAGCCAAACGCAAAAGCAGCAAACGTCTTGCTGTATGTCCCACATCCAAAGTGCCAAGAGAGAGCTTGCTCTCCCTGTCTTTGAGTACTGTTTTCACTGTCCCGGTTACCTCTTTGCTAACATTCTCTTCAGAGCTGCAGTGAAACCAGGAACCACGTGGAGAAGGCACCCACACTGAAAGTGCCTGGAGGGAACATTGGGGCTTCTTCTCAGTGTCTCTGACATAGGGTTTCACTGTCCCGGGAAAGTCTCTGCTAACACCCTGCAGAGCGCTGTGCCCAATGTACAGAAACGTCTTGCGGTATCTCCTACAGGGAAAGTGCCAGGAGGGAATTGTGGAGCTTGTTCTCAGTGTCTCTGAGAATTGCTCTGGTTATCTGTGTGACCTCTTTGCTAAGACTCTCCAGAGAGACGTCCTCAAAACAAACACACATCTTGACATATCTCCCACATTGATCGCAGTGTCTCCAGAAACGGCATTCAAGGAGTCAGGACCTTTTCTCCCTACACTGTCCATTGAGTTGTCCTCAAAACCAATATACATCCTGCTATATCTCCCACATGGAAAGTGCCAGGAGGGAGAAGTGGGGATTATGTTTAGACTTTCTCGGAACTGCTTCAAATCAACTAGATACCTCTGTGCTGTAAATCTCCCAACAGCCAAACGCAAAAGCAGCAAACATCTCGCTGTATGTCCCACATCCAAAGTGCCAAGAGAGAGCTTGCTCTCCCTGTCTTTGAGTACTGTTTTCACTGTCCCGGTTACCTCTTTGCTAACACTCTCTTCAGAGCTGCAGTGAAACCAGGAACCACGTGGAGAAGGCACCCACACTGAAAGTGCCTGGAGGGAACATTGGGGCTTCTTCTCACTGTCTCTGACATAGGGTTTCACTGTCCCGGGAAAGTCTCTGCTAACACCGTGCAGAGCGCTGTGCCCAATGTACAGAAACGTCTTGCGGTATCTCCTACAGGGAAAGTGCCAGGAGGGAATTGTGGAGCTTATTCTCAGTGTCTCTGAGAATTGCTCTGATTATCTGTGTGACCTCTTTGCTAAGACTCTCCAGAGAGCCGTCCTCAAAACAAACACACATCTTGACATATCTCCCACATTGATCGCAGTGTCTCCAGAAACGGCATTCAAGGAGCCAGGACCTTTTCTCCCTACACTGTCCATTGAGTTGTCCTCAAAACCAATATACATCCTGCTATATCTCCCACATGGAAAGTGCCAGGAGGGAGAAGTGGGGATTATGTTTAGACTTTCTCGGAACTGCTTCAAATCAACTAGATACCTCTGTGCTGTAAATCTCCCAACAGCCAAACGCAAAAGCAGCAAACATCTCGCTGTATGTCCCACATCCAAAGTGCCAAGAGAGAGCTTGCTCTCCCTGTCTTTGAGTACTGTTTTCACTGTCCCGGTTACCTCTTTGCTAACACTCTCTTCAGAGCTGCAGTGAAACCAGGAACCACGTGGAGAAGGCACCCACACTGAAAGTGCCTGGAGGGAACATTGGGGCTTCTTCTCACTGTCTCTGACATAGGGTTTCACTGTCCCGGGAAAGTCTCTGCTAACACCGTGCAGAGCGCTGTGCCCAATGTACAGAAACGTCTTGCGGTATCTCCTACAGGGAAAGTGCCAGGAGGGAATTGTGGAGCTTATTCTCAGTGTCTCTGAGAATTGCTCTGATTATCTGTGTGACCTCTTTGCTAAGACTCTCCAGAGAGCCGTCCTCAAAACAAACACACATCTTGACATATCTCCCACATTGATCGCAGTGTCTCCAGAAACGGCATTCAAGGAGCCAGGACCTTTTCTCCCTACACTGTCCATTGAGTTGTCCTCAAAACCAATATACATCCTGCTATATCTCCCACATGGAAAGTGCCAGGAGGGAGAAGTGGGGATTATGTTTAGACTTTCTCGGAACTGCTTCAAATCAACTAGATACCTCTGTGCTGTAAATCTCCCAACAGCCAAACGCAAAAGCAGCAAACATCTCGCTGTATGTCCCACATCCAAAGTGCCAAGAGAGAGCTTGCTCTCCCTGTCTTTGAGTACTGTTTTCACTGTCCCGGTTACCTCTTTGCTAACATTCTCTTCAGAGCTGCAGTGAAACCAGGAACCACGTGGAGAAGGCACCCACACTGAAAGTGCCTGGAGGGAACATTGGGGCTTCTTCTCAGTGTCTCTGACATAGGGTTTCACTGTCCCGGGAAAGTCTCTGCTAACACCGTGCAGAGCGCTGTGCCCAATGTACAGAAACGTCTTGCGGTATCTCCTACAGGGAAAGTGCCAGGAGGGAATTGTGGAGCTTGTTCTCAGTGTCTCTGAGAATTGCTCTGGTTATCTGTGTGACCTCTTTGCTAAGACTCTCCAGAGAGCCGTCCTCAAAACAAACACACATCTTGACATATCTCCCACATTGATCGCAGTGTCTCCAGAAACGGCATTCAAGGAGCCAGGACCTTTTCTCCCTACACTGTCCATTGAGTTGTCCTCAAAACTAATATACATCCTGCTATATCTCCCACATGGAAAGTGCCAGGAGGGAGAAGTGGGGATTATGTTTAGACTTTCTCGGAACTGCTTCAAATCAACTAGATACCTCTGTGCTGTAAATCTCCCAACAGCCAAACGCAAAAGCAGCAAACATCTCGCTGTATGTCCCACATCCAAAGTGCCAAGAGAGACCTTGCTCTCCCTGTCTTTGAGTACTGTTTTCACTGTCCTGGTTACCTCTTTGCTAACATTCTCTTCAGAGCCGCAGTGAAACCAGGAACCACGTGGAGAAGGCACCCACACTGAAAGTGCCTGGAGGGAACATTGGGGCTTCTTCTCAGTGTCTCTGACATAGGGTTTCACTGTCCCGGGAAAGTCTCTGCTAACACCGTGCAGAGCGCTGTGCCCAATGTACAGAAACGTCTTGCGGTATCTCCTACAGGGAAAGTGCCAGGAGGGAATTGTGGAGCTTGTTCTCAGTGTCTCTGAGAATTGCTCTGATTATCTGTGTGACCTCTTTGCTAAGACTCTCCAGAGAGCCGTCCTCAAAACAAACACACATCTTGACATATCTCCCACATTGATCGCAGTGTCTCCAGAAACGGCATTCAAGGAGCCAGGACCTTTTCTCCCTACACTGTCCATTGAGTTGTCCTCAAAACCAATATACATCCTGCTATATCTCCCACATGGAAAGTGCCAGGAGGGAGAAGTGGGGATTATGTTTAGACTTTCTCGGAACTGCTTCAAATCAACTAGATACCTTTGTGCTGTAAATCTCCCAACAGCCAAACGCAAAAGCAGCAAACATCTCGCTGTATGTCCCACATCCAAAGTGCCAAGAGAGAGCTTGCTCTCCCTGTCTTTGAGTACTGTTTTCACTGTCCCGGTTACCTCTTTGCTAACGTTCTCTTCAGAGCCGCAGTGAAACCAGGAACCACGTGGAGAAGGCACCCACACTGAAAGTGCCTGGAGGGAACATTGGGGCTTCTTCTCAGTGTCTCTGACATAGGGTTTCCCTGTCCCGGGAAAGTCTCTGCTAACACCGTGCAGAGCGCTGTGCCCAATGTACAGAAACGTCTTGCGGTATCTCCTACAGGGAAAGTGCCAGGAGGGAATTGTGGAGCTTGTTCTCAGTGTCTCTGAGAATTGCTCTGATTATCTGTGTGACCTCTTTGCTAAGACTCTCCAGAGAGCCGTCCTCAAAACAAACACACATCTTGACATATCTCCCACATTGATCGCAGTGTCTCCAGAAACGGCATTCAAGGAGCCAGGACCTTTTCTCCCTACACTGTCCATTGAGTTGTCCTCAAAACCAATATACATCCTGCTATATCTCCCACATGGAAAGTGCCAGGAGGGAGAAGTGGGGATTATGTTTAGACTTTCTCGGAACTGCTTCAAATCAACTAGATACCTTTGTGCTGTAAATCTCCCAACAGCCAAACGCAAAAGCAGCAAACGTCTTGCTGTATGTCCCACATCCAAAGTGCCAAGAGAGAGCTTGCTCTCCCTGTCTTTGAGTACTGTTTTCACTGTCCCGGTTACCTCTTTGCTAACATTCTCTTCAGAGCTGCAGTGAAACCAGGAACCACGTGGAGAAGGCACCCACACTGAAAGTGCCTGGAGGGAACATTGGGGCTTCTTCTCAGTGTCTCTGACATAGGGTTTCACTGTCCCGGGAAAGTCTCTGCTAACACCCTGCAGAGCGCTGTGCCCAATGTACAGAAACGTCTTGCGGTATCTCCTACAGGGAAAGTGCCAGGAGGGAATTGTGGAGCTTGTTCTCAGTGTCTCTGAGAATTGCTCTGGTTATCTGTGTGACCTCTTTGCTAAGACTCTCCAGAGAGACGTCCTCAAAACAAACACACATCTTGACATATCTCCCACATTGATCGCAGTGTCTCCAGAAACGGCATTCAAGGAGTCAGGACCTTTTCTCCCTACACTGTCCATTGAGTTGTCCTCAAAACCAATATACATCCTGCTATATCTCCCACATGGAAAGTGCCAGGAGGGAGAAGTGGGGATTATGTTTAGACTTTCTCGGAACTGCTTCAAATCAACTAGATACCTCTGTGCTGTAAATCTCCCAACAGCCAAACGCAAAAGCAGCAAACATCTCGCTGTATGTCCCACATCCAAAGTGCCAAGAGAGAGCTTGCTCTCCCTGTCTTTGAGTACTGTTTTCACTGTCCCGGTTACCTCTTTGCTAACGTTCTCTTCAGAGCTGCAGTGAAACCAGGAACCACGTGGAGAAGGCACCCACACTGAAAGTGCCTGGAGGGAACATTGGGGCTTCTTCTCAGTGTCTCTGACATAGGGTTTCCCTGTCCCGGGAAAGTCTCTGCTAACACCGTGCAGAGCGCTGTGCCCAATGTACAGAAACGTCTTGCGGTATCTCCTACAGGGAAAGTGCCAGGAGGGAATTGTGGAGCTTGTTCTCAGTGTCTCTGAGAATTGCTCTGGTTATCTGTGTGACCTCTTTGCTAAGACTCTCCAGAGAGCCGTCCTCAAAACAAACACACATCTTGACATATCTCCCACATTGATCGCAGTGTCTCCAGAAACGGCATTCAAGGAGCCAGGACCTTTTCTCCCTACACTGTCCATTGAGTTGTCCTCAAAACCAATATACATCCTGCTATATCTCCCACATGGAAAGTGCCAGGAGGGAGAAGTGGGGATTATGTTTAGACTTTCTCGGAACTGCTTCAAATCAACTAGATACCTCTGTGCTGTAAATCTCCCAACAGCCAAACGCAAAAGCAGCAAACATCTCGCTGTAGGTCCCACATCCAAAGTGCCAAGAGAGAGCTTGCTCTCCCTGTCTTTGAGTACTGTTTTCACTGTCCTGGTTACCTCTTTGCTAACATTCTCTTCAGAGCCGCAGTGAAACCAGGAACCACGTGGAGAAGGCACCCACACTGAAAGTGCCTGGAGGGAACATTGGGGCTTCTTCTCAGTGTCTCTGACATAGGGTTTCACTGTCCCGGGAAAGTCTCTGCTAACACCGTGCAGAGCGCTGTGCCCAATGTACAGAAACGTCTTGCGGTATCTCCTACAGGGAAAGTGCCAGGAGGGAATTGTCGAGCTTGTTCTCAGTGTCTCTGAGAATTGCTCTGATTATCTGTGTGACCTCTTTGCTAAGACTCTCCAGAGAGCCGTCCTCAAAACAAACACACATCTTGACATATCTCCCACATTGATCGCAGTGTCTCCAGAAACGGCATTCAAGGAGCCAGGACCTTTTCTCCCTACACTGTCCATTGAGTTGTCCTCAAAACCAATATACATCCTGCTATATCTCCCACATGGAAAGTGGCAGGAGGGAGAAGTGGGGATTATGTTTAGACTTTCTCGGAACTGCTTCAAATCAACTAGATATCTTTGTGCTGTAAATCTCCCAACAGCCAAACGCAAAAGCAGCAAACATCTCGCTGTATGTCCCACATCCAAAGTGCCAAGAGAGAGCTTGCTCTCCCTGTCTTTGAGTACTGTTTTCACTGTCCCGGTTACCTCTTTGCTAACGTTCTCTTCAGAGCCGCAGTGAAACCAGGAACCACGTGGAGAAGGCACCCACACTGAAAGTGCCTGGAGGGAACATTGGGGCTTCTTCTCAGTGTCTCTGACATAGGGTTTCCCTGTCCCGGGAAAGTCTCTGCTAACACCGTGCAGAGCGCTGTGCCCAATGTACAGAAACGTCTTGCGGTATCTCCTACAGGGAAAGTGCCAGGAGGGAATTGTGGAGCTTGTTCTCAGTGTCTCTGAGAATTGCTCTGATTATCTGTGTGACCTCTTTGCTAAGACTCTCCAGAGAGCCGTCCTCAAAACAAACACACATCTTGACATATCTCCCACATTGATCGCAGTGTCTCCAGAAACGGCATTCAAGGAGCCAGGACCTTTTCTCCCTACACTGTCCATTGAGTTGTCCTCAAAACCAATATACATCCTGCTATATCTCCCACATGGAAAGTGCCAGGAGGGAGAAGTGGGGATTATGTTTAGACTTTCTCGGAACTGCTTCAAATCAACTAGATACCTTTGTGCTGTAAATCTCCCAACAGCCAAACGCAAAAGCAGCAAACGTCTTGCTGTATGTCCCACATCCAAAGTGCCAAGAGAGAGCTTGCTCTCCCTGTCTTTGAGTACTGTTTTCACTGTCCCGGTTACCTCTTTGCTAACATTCTCTTCAGAGCTGCAGTGAAACCAGGAACCACGTGGAGAAGGCACCCACACTGAAAGTGCCTGGAGGGAACATTGGGGCTTCTTCTCAGTGTCTCTGACATAGGGTTTCACTGTCCCGGGAAAGTCTCTGCTAACACCCTGCAGAGCGCTGTGCCCAATGTACAGAAACGTCTTGCGGTATCTCCTACAGGGAAAGTGCCAGGAGGGAATTGTGGAGCTTGTTCTCAGTGTCTCTGAGAATTGCTCTGATTATCTGTGTGACCTCTTTGCTAAGACTCTCCAGAGAGCCGTCCTCAAAACAAACACACATCTTGACATATCTCCCACATTGATCGCAGTGTCTCCAGAAACGGCATTCAAGGAGCCAGGACCTTTTCTCCCTACACTGTCCATTGAGTTGTCCTCAAAACCAATACACATCCTGCTATATCTCCCACATGGAAAGTGCCAGGAGGGAGAAGTGGGGATTATGTTTAGACTTTCTCGGAACTGCTTCAAATCAACTAGATACCTTTGTGCTGTAAATCTCCCAACAGCCAAACGCAAAAGCAGCAAACATCTCGCTGTATGTCCCACATCCAAAGTGCCAAGAGAGAGCTTGCTCTCCCTGTCTTTGAGTACTGTTTTCACTGTCCCGGTTACCTCTTTGCTAACGTTCTCTTCAGAGCTGCAGTGAAACCAGGAACCACGTGGAGAAGGCACCCACACTGAAAGTGCCTGGAGGGAACATTGGGGCTTCTTCTCAGTGTCTCTGACATAGGGTTTCCCTGTCCCGGGAAAGTCTCTGCTAACACCGTGCAGAGCGCTGTGCCCAATGTACAGAAACGTCTTGCGGTATCTCCTACAGGGAAAGTGCCAGGAGGGAATTGTCGAGCTTGTTCTCAGTGTCTCTGAGAATTGCTCTGATTATCTGTGTGACCTCTTTGCTAAGACTCTCCAGAGAGCCGTCCTCAAAACAAACACACATCTTGACATATCTCCCACATTGATCGCAGTGTCTCCAGAAACGGCATTCAAGGAGCCAGGACCTTTTCTCCCTACACTGTCCATTGAGTTGTCCTCAAAACCAATATACATCCTGCTATATCTCCCACATGGAAAGTGCCAGGAGGGAGAAGTGGGGATTATGTTTAGACTTTCTCGGAACTGCTTCAAATCAACTAGATACCTCTGTGCTGTAAATCTCCCAACAGCCAAACGCAAAAGCAGCAAACATCTCGCTGTATGTCCCACATCCAAAGTGCCAAGAGAGAGCTTGCTCTCCCTGTCTTTGAGTACTGTTTTCACTGTCCCGGTTACCTCTTTGCTAACATTCTCTTCAGAGCTGCAGTGAAACCAGGAACCACGTGGAGAAGGCACCCACACTGAAAGTGCCTGGAGGGAACATTGGGGCTTCTTCTCAGTGTCTCTGACATAGGGTTTCACTGTCCCGGGAAAGTCTCTGCTAACACCGTGCAGAGCGCTGTGCCCAATGTACAGAAACGTCTTGCGGTATCTCCTACAGGGAAAGTGCCAGGAGGGAATTGTGGAGCTTGTTCTCAGTGTCTCTGAGAATTGCTCTGATTATCTGTGTGACCTCTTTGTAAGACTCTCCAGAGAGCCGTCCTCAAAACAAACACACATCTTGACATATCTCCCACATTGATCGCAGTGTCTCCAGAAACGGCATTCAAGGAGCCAGGACCTTTTCTCCCTACACTGTCCATTGAGTTGTCCTCAAAACCAATATACATCCTGCTATATCTCCCACATGGAAAGTGCCAGGAGGGAGAAGTGGGGATTATGTTTAGACTTTCTCGGAACTGCTTCAAATCAACTAGATACCTTTGTGCTGTAAATCTCCCAACAGCCAAACGCAAAAGCAGCAAACATCTCGCTGTATGTCCCACATCCAAAGTGCCAAGAGAGAGCTTGCTCTCCCTGTCTTTGAGTACTGTTTTCACTGTCCCGGTTACCTCTTTGCTAACGTTCTCTTCAGAGCTGCAGTGAAACCAGGAACCACGTGGAGAAGGCACCCACACTGAAAGTGCCTGGAGGGAACATTGGGGCTTCTTCTCAGTGTCTCTGACATAGGGTTTCACTGTCCCGGGAAAGTCTCTGCTAACACCGTGCAGAGCGCTGTGCCCAATGTACAGAAACGTCTTGCGGTATCTCCTACAGGGAAAGTGCCAGGAGGGAATTGTGGAGCTTGTTCTCAGTGTCTCTGAGAATTGCTCTGATTATCCCTGTGACCTCTTTGCTAAGACTCTCCAGAGAGACGTCCTCAAAACAAACACACATCTTGACATATCTCCCACATTGATCGCAGTGTCTCCAGAAACGGCATTCAAGGAGCCAGGACCTTTTCTCCCTACACTGTCCATTGAGTTGTCCTCAAAACCAATATACATCCTGCTATATCTCCCACATGGAAAGTGCCAGGAGGGAGAAGTGGGGATTATGTTTAGACTTTCTCGGAACTGCTTCAAATCAACTAGATACCTCTGTGCTGTAAATCTCCCAACAGCCAAACGCAAAAGCAGCAAACATCTCGCTGTATGTCCCACATCCAAAGTGCCAAGAGAGAGCTTGCTCTCCCTGTCTTTGAGTACTGTTTTCACTGTCCCGGTTACCTCTTTGCTAACATTCTCTTCAGAGCTGCAGTGAAACCAGGAACCACGTGGAGAAGGCACCCACACTGAAAGTGCCTGGAGGGAACATTGGGGCTTCTTCTCAGTGTCTCTGACATAGGGTTTCACTGTCCCGGGAAAGTCTCTGCTAACACCGTGCAGAGCGCTGTGCCCAATGTACAGAAACGTCTTGCGGTATCTCCTACAGGGAAAGTGCCAGGAGGGAATTGTGGAGCTTGTTCTCAGTGTCTCTGAGAATTGCTCTGATTATCTGTGTGACCTCTTTGTAAGACTCTCCAGAGAGCCGTCCTCAAAACAAACACACATCTTGACATATCTCCCACATTGATCGCAGTGTCTCCAGAAACGGCATTCAAGGAGCCAGGACCTTTTCTCCCTACACTGTCCATTGAGTTGTCCTCAAAACCAATATACATCCTGCTATATCTCCCACATGGAAAGTGCCAGGAGGGAGAAGTGGGGATTATGTTTAGACTTTCTCGGAACTGCTTCAAATCAACTAGATACCTTTGTGCTGTAAATCTCCCAACAGCCAAACGCAAAAGCAGCAAACATCTCGCTGTATGTCCCACATCCAAAGTGCCAAGAGAGAGCTTGCTCTCCCTGTCTTTGAGTACTGTTTTCACTGTCCCGGTTACCTCTTTGCTAACGTTCTCTTCAGAGCTGCAGTGAAACCAGGAACCACGTGGAGAAGGCACCCACACTGAAAGTGCCTGGAGGGAACATTGGGGCTTCTTCTCAGTGTCTCTGACATAGGGTTTCACTGTCCCGGGAAAGTCTCTGCTAACACCGTGCAGAGCGCTGTGCCCAATGTACAGAAACGTCTTGCGGTATCTCCTACAGGGAAAGTGCCAGGAGGGAATTGTGGAGCTTGTTCTCAGTGTCTCTGAGAATTGCTCTGATTATCTGTGTGACCTCTTTGCTAAGACTCTCCAGAGAGCCGTCCTCAAAACAAACACACATCTTGACATATCTCCCACATTGATCGCAGTGTCTCCAGAAACGGCATTCAAGGAGCCAGGACCTTTTCTCCCTACACTGTCCATTGAGTTGTCCTCAAAACCAATATACATCCTGCTATATCTCCCACATGGAAAGTGCCAGGAGGGAGAAGTGGGGATTATGTTTAGACTTTCTCGGAACTGCTTCAAATCAACTAGATACCTCTGTGCTGTAAATCTCCCAACAGCCAAACGCAAAAGCAGCAAACATCTCGCTGTATGTCCCACATCCAAAGTGCCAAGAGAGAGCTTGCTCTCCCTGTCTTTGAGTACTGTTTTCACTGTCCCGGTTACCTCTTTGCTAACATTCTCTTCAGAGCTGCAGTGAAACCAGGAACCACGTGGAGAAGGCACCCACACTGAAAGTGCCTGGAGGGAACATTGGGGCTTCTTCTCAGTGTCTCTGACATAGGGTTTCACTGTCCCGGGAAAGTCTCTGCTAACACCCTGCAGAGCGCTGTGCCCAATGTACAGAAACGTCTTGCGGTATCTCCTACAGGGAAAGTGCCAGGAGGGAATTGTGGAGCTTGTTCTCAGTGTCTCTGAGAATTGCTCTGGTTATCTGTGTGACCTCTTTGCTAAGACTCTCCAGAGAGACGTCCTCAAAACAAACACACATCTTGACATATCTCCCACATTGATCGCAGTGTCTCCAGAAACGGCATTCAAGGAGTCAGGACCTTTTCTCCCTACACTGTCCATTGAGTTGTCCTCAAAACCAATATACATCCTGCTATATCTCCCACATGGAAAGTGCCAGGAGGGAGAAGTGGGGATTATGTTTAGACTTTCTCGGAACTGCTTCAAATCAACTAGATACCTCTGTGCTGTAAATCTCCCAACAGCCAAATGCAAAAGCAGCAAACATCTCGCTGTATGTCCCACATCCAAAGTGCCAAGAGAGAGCTTGCTCTCCCTGTCTTTGAGTACTGTTTTCACTGTCCTGGTTACCTCTTTGCTAACATTCTCTTCAGAGCCGCAGTGAAACCAGGAACCACGTGGAGAAGGCACCCACACTGAAAGTGCCTGGAGGGAACATTGGGGCTTCTTCTCACTGTCTCTGACATAGGGTTTCACTGTCCCGGGAAAGTCTCTGCTAACACCGTGCAGAGCGCTGTGCCCAATGTACAGAAACGTCTTGCGGTATCTCCTACAGGGAAAGTGCCAGGAGGGAATTGTGGAGCTTGTTCTCAGTGTCTCTGAGAATTGCTCTGATTATCTGTGTGACCTCTTTGCTAAGACTCTCCAGAGAGCCGTCCTCAAAACAAACACACATCTTGACATATCTCCCACATTGATCGCAGTGTCTCCAGAAACGGCATTCAAGGAGCCAGGACCTTTTCTCCCTACACTGTCCATTGAGTTGTCCTCAAAACCAATACACATCCTGCTATATCTCCCACATGGAAAGTGCCAGGAGGGAGAAGTGGGGATTATGTTTAGACTTTCTCGGAACTGCTTCAAATCAACTAGATACCTTTGTGCTGTAAATCTCCCAACAGCCAAACGCAAAAGCAGCAAACATCTCGCTGTATGTCCCACATCCAAAGTGCCAAGAGAGAGCTTGCTCTCCCTGTCTTTGAGTACTGTTTTCACTGTCCCGGTTACCTCTTTGCTAACGTTCTCTTCAGAGCTGCAGTGAAACCAGGAACCACGTGGAGAAGGCACCCACACTGAAAGTGCCTGGAGGGAACATTGGGGCTTCTTCTCAGTGTCTCTGACATAGGGTTTCCCTGTCCCGGGAAAGTCTCTGCTAACACCGTGCAGAGCGCTGTGCCCAATGTACAGAAACGTCTTGCGGTATCTCCTACAGGGAAAGTGCCAGGAGGGAATTGTCGAGCTTGTTCTCAGTGTCTCTGAGAATTGCTCTGATTATCTGTGTGACCTCTTTGCTAAGACTCTCCAGAGAGCCGTCCTCAAAACAAACACACATCTTGACATATCTCCCACATTGATCGCAGTGTCTCCAGAAACGGCATTCAAGGAGCCAGGACCTTTTCTCCCTACACTGTCCATTGAGTTGTCCTCAAAACCAATATACATCCTGCTATATCTCCCACATGGAAAGTGCCAGGAGGGAGAAGTGCGGATTATGTTTAGACTTTCTCGGAACTGCTTCAAATCAACTAGATACCTCTGTGCTGTAAATCTCCCAACAGCCAAACGCAAAAGCAGCAAACATCTCGCTGTATGTCCCACATCCAAAGTGCCAAGAGAGAGCTTGCTCTCCCTGTCTTTGAGTACTGTTTTCACTGTCCCGGTTACCTCTTTGCTAACATTCTCTTCAGAGCTGCAGTGAAACCAGGAACCACGTGGAGAAGGCACCCACACTGAAAGTGCCTGGAGGGAACATTGGGGCTTCTTCTCAGTGTCTCTGACATAGGGTTTCACTGTCCCGGGAAAGTCTCTGCTAACACCGTGCAGAGCGCTGTGCCCAATGTACAGAAACGTCTTGCGGTATCTCCTACAGGGAAAGTGCCAGGAGGGAATTGTGGAGCTTGTTCTCAGTGTCTCTGAGAATTGCTCTGATTATCTGTGTGACCTCTTTGTAAGACTCTCCAGAGAGCCGTCCTCAAAACAAACACACATCTTGACATATCTCCCACATTGATCGCAGTGTCTCCAGAAACGGCATTCAAGGAGCCAGGACCTTTTCTCCCTACACTGTCCATTGAGTTGTCCTCAAAACCAATATACATCCTGCTATATCTCCCACATGGAAAGTGCCAGGAGGGAGAAGTGGGGATTATGTTTAGACTTTCTCGGAACTGCTTCAAATCAACTAGATACCTTTGTGCTGTAAATCTCCCAACAGCCAAACGCAAAAGCAGCAAACATCTCGCTGTATGTCCCACATCCAAAGTGCCAAGAGAGAGCTTGCTCTCCCTGTCTTTGAGTACTGTTTTCACTGTCCCGGTTACCTCTTTGCTAACGTTCTCTTCAGAGCTGCAGTGAAACCAGGAACCACGTGGAGAAGGCACCCACACTGAAAGTGCCTGGAGGGAACATTGGGGCTTCTTCTCAGTGTCTCTGACATAGGGTTTCACTGTCCCGGGAAAGTCTCTGCTAACACCCTACAGAGCGCAGTGCCCAATATACAGAAACGTCTTGCGGTATCTCCTACAGGGAAAGTGCCAGGAGGGAACTGTGGAGCTTGTTCTCAGTGTCTCTGAGAATTGCTCTGATTATCTGTGTGACCTCTTTGCTAAGACTCTCCAGAGAGCCGTCCTCAAAACAAACACACATCTTGACATATCTCCCACATTGATCGCAGTGTCTCCAGAAACGGCATTCAAGGAGCCAGGACCTTTTCTCCCTACACTGTCCATTGAGTTGTCCTCAAAACCAATATACATCCTGCTATATCTCCCACATGGAAAGTGCCAGGAGGGAGAAGTGGGGATTATGTTTAGACTTTCTCGGAACTGCTTCAAATCAACTAGATACCTCTGTGCTGTAAATCTCCCAACAGCCAAACGCAAAAGCAGCAAACATCTCGCTGTATGTCCCACATCCAAAGTGCCAAGAGAGAGCTTGCTCTCCCTGTCTTTGAGTACTGTTTTCAGTGTCCCGGTTACCTCTTTGCTAACATTCTCTTCAGAGCCGCAGTGAAACCAGGAACCACGTGGAGAAGGCACCCACACTGAAAGTGCCTGGAGGGAACATTGGGGCTTCTTCTCAGTGTCTCTGACATAGGGTTTCACTGTCCCGGGAAAGTCTCTGCTAACACCGTGCAGAGCGCTGTGCCCAATGTACAGAAACGTCTTGCGGTATCTCCTACAGGGAAAGTGCCAGGAGGGAATTGTGGAGCTTGTTCTCAGTGTCTCTGAGAATTGCTCTGATTATCTGTGTGACCTCTTTGCTAAGACTCTCCAGAGAGCCGTCCTCAAAACAAACACACATCTTGACATATCTCCCACATTGATCGCAGTGTCTCCAGAAACGGCATTCAAGGAGCCAGGACCTTTTCTCCCTACACTGTCCATTGAGTTGTCCTCAAAACCAATACACATCCTGCTATATCTCCCACATGGAAAGTGCCAGGAGGGAGAAGTGGGGATTATGTTTAGACTTTCTCGGAACTGCTTCAAATCAACTAGATACCTTTGTGCTGTAAATCTCCCAACAGCCAAACGCAAAAGCAGCAAACATCTCGCTGTATGTCCCACATCCAAAGTGCCAAGAGAGAGCTTGCTCTCCCTGTCTTTGAGTACTGTTTTCACTGTCCCGGTTACCTCTTTGCTAACGTTCTCTTCAGAGCTGCAGTGAAACCAGGAACCACGTGGAGAAGGCACCCACACTGAAAGTGCCTGGAGGGAACATTGGGGCTTCTTCTCAGTGTCTCTGACATAGGGTTTCCCTGTCCCGGGAAAGTCTCTGCTAACACCGTGCAGAGCGCTGTGCCCAATGTACAGAAACGTCTTGCGGTATCTCCTACAGGGAAAGTGCCAGGAGGGAATTGTCGAGCTTGTTCTCAGTGTCTCTGAGAATTGCTCTGATTATCTGTGTGACCTCTTTGCTAAGACTCTCCAGAGAGCCGTCCTCAAAACAAACACACATCTTGACATATCTCCCACATTGATCGCAGTGTCTCCAGAAACGGCATTCAAGGAGCCAGGACCTTTTCTCCCTACACTGTCCATTGAGTTGTCCTCAAAACCAATATACATCCTGCTATATCTCCCACATGGAAAGTGCCAGGAGGGAGAAGTGCGGATTATGTTTAGACTTTCTCGGAACTGCTTCAAATCAACTAGATACCTCTGTGCTGTAAATCTCCCAACAGCCAAATGTAAAAGCAGCAAACATCTCGCTGTATGTCCCACATCCAAAGTGCCAAGAGAGAGCTTGCTCTCCCTGTCTTTGAGTACTGTTTTCACTGTCCCGGTTACCTCTTTGCTAACATTCTCTTCAGAGCTGCAGTGAAACCAGGAACCACGTGGAGAAGGCACCCACACTGAAAGTGCCTGGAGGGAACATTGGGGCTTCTTCTCAGTGTCTCTGACATAGGGTTTCACTGTCCCGGGAAAGTCTCTGCTAACACCCTGCAGAGCGCTGTGCCCAATGTACAGAAACGTCTTGCGGTATCTCCTACAGGGAAAGTGCCAGGAGGGAATTGTGGAGCTTGTTCTCAGTGTCTCTGAGAATTGCTCTGATTATCTGTGTGACCTCTTTGTAAGACTCTCCAGAGAGCCGTCCTCAAAACAAACACACATCTTGACATATCTCCCACATTGATCGCAGTGTCTCCAGAAACGGCATTCAAGGAGCCAGGACCTTTTCTCCCTACACTGTCCATTGAGTTGTCCTCAAAACCAATATACATCCTGCTATATCTCCCACATGGAAAGTGCCAGGAGGGAGAAGTGGGGATTATGTTTAGACTTTCTCGGAACTGCTTCAAATCAACTAGATACCTTTGTGCTGTAAATCTCCCAACAGCCAAACGCAAAAGCAGCAAACATCTCGCTGTATGTCCCACATCCAAAGTGCCAAGAGAGAGCTTGCTCTCCCTGTCTTTGAGTACTGTTTTCACTGTCCCGGTTACCTCTTTGCTAACGTTCTCTTCAGAGCTGCAGTGAAACCAGGAACCACGTGGAGAAGGCACCCACACTGAAAGTGCCTGGAGGGAACATTGGGGCTTCTTCTCAGTGTCTCTGACATAGGGTTTCACTGTCCCGGGAAAGTCTCTGCTAACACCCTACAGAGCGCCGTGCCCAATATACAGAAACGTCTTGCGGTATCTCCTACAGGGAAAGTGCCAGGAGGGAATTGTGGAGCTTGTTCTCAGTGTCTCTGAGAATTGCTCTGATTATCTGTGTGACCTCTTTGCTAAGACTCTCCAGAGAGCCGTCCTCAAAACAAACACACATCTTGACATATCTCCCACATTGATCGCAGTGTCTCCAGAAACGGCATTCAAGGAGCCAGGACCTTTTCTCCCTACACTGTCCATTGAGTTGTCCTCAAAACCAATATACATCCTGCTATATCTCCCACATGGAAAGTGCCAGGAGGGAGAAGTGGGGATTATGTTTAGACTTTCTCGGAACTGCTTCAAATCAACTAGATACCTCTGTGCTGTAAATCTCCCAACAGCCAAACGCAAAAGCAGCAAACATCTCGCTGTATGTCCCACATCCAAAGTGCCAAGAGAGAGCTTGCTCTCCCTGTCTTTGAGTACTGTTTTCACTGTCCCGGTTACCTCTTTGCTAACATTCTCTTCAGAGCCGCAGTGAAACCAGGAACCACGTGGAGAAGGCACCCACACTGAAAGTGCCTGGAGGGAACATTGGGGCTTCTTCTCAGTGTCTCTGACATAGGGTTTCACTGTCCCGGGAAAGTCTCTGCTAACACCGTGCAGAGCGCTGTGCCCAATATACAGAAACGTCTTGCGGTATCTCCTACAGGGAAAGTGCCAGGAGGGAATTGTGGAGCTTGTTCTCAGTGTCTCTGAGAATTCCTCTGATTATCCCTGTGACCTCTTTGCTAAGACTCTCCAGAGAGACGTCCTCAAAACAAACACACATCTTGACATATCTCCCACATTGATCGCAGTGTCTCCAGAAACGGCATTCAAGGAGCCAGGACCTTTTCTCCCTACACTGTCCATTGAGTTGTCCTCAAAACCAATATACATCCTGCTATATCTCCCACATGGAAAGTGCCAGGAGGGAGAAGTGGGGATTATGTTTAGACTTTCTCGGAACTGCTTCAAATCAACTAGATACCTCTGTGCTGTAAATCTCCCAACAGCCAAACGCAAAAGCAGCAAACATCTCGCTGTATGTCCCACATCCAAAGTGCCAAGAGAGAGCTTGCTCTCCCTGTCTTTGAGTACTGTTTTCAGTGTCCCGGTTACCTCTTTGCTAACATTCTCTTCAGAGCCGCAGTGAAACCAGGAACCACGTGGAGAAGGCACCCACACTGAAAGTGCCTGGAGGGAACATTGGGGCTTCTTCTCAGTGTCTCTGACATAGGGTTTCACTGTCCCGGGAAAGTCTCTGCTAACACCGTGCAGAGCGCTGTGCCCAATATACAGAAACGTCTTGCGGTATCTCCTACAGGGAAAGTGCCAGGAGGGAATTGTCGAGCTTGTTCTCAGTGTCTCTGAGAATTGCTCTGATTATCCCTGTGACCTCTTTGCTAAGACTCTCCAGAGAGACGTCCTCAAAACAAACACACATCTTGACATATCTCCCACATTGATCGCAGTGTCTCCAGACACGGCATTCAAGGAGCCAGGACCTTTTCTCCCTACACTGTCCATTGAGTTGTCCTCAAAACCAATATACATCCTGCTATATCTCCCACATGGAAAGTGCCAGGAGGGAGAAGTGGGGATTATGTTTAGACTTTCTCGGAACTGCTTCAAATCAACTAGATACCTCTGTGCTGTAAATCTCCCAACAGCCAAACGCAAAAGCAGCAAACATCTCGCTGTATGTCCCACATCCAAAGTGCCAAGAGAGAGCTTGCTCTCCCTGTCTTTGAGTACTGTTTTCACTGTCCCGGTTACCTCTTTGCTAACGTTCTCTTCAGAGCCGCAGTGAAACCAGGAACCACGTGGAGAAGGCACCCACACTGAAAGTGCCTGGAGGGAACATTGGGGCTTCTTCTCACTGTCTCTGACATAGGGTTTCACTGTCCCGGGAAAGTCTCTGCTAACACCGTGCAGAGCGCTGTGCCCAATATACAGAAACGTCTTGCGGTATCTCCTACAGGGAAAGTGCCAGGAGGGAATTGTCGAGCTTGTTCTCAGTGTCTCTGAGAATTGCTCTGATTATCCCTGTGACCTCTTTGCTAAGACTCTCCAGAGAGACGTCCTCAAAACAAACACACATCTTGACATATCTCCCACATTGATCGCAGTGTCTCCAGACATGGCATTCAAGGAGCCAGGACCTTTTCTCCCTACACTGTCCATTGAGTTGTCCTCAAAACCAATATACATCCTGCTATATCTCCCACATGGAAAGTGCCAGGAGGGAGAAGTGGGGATTATGTTTAGACTTTCTCGGAACTGCTTCAAATCAACTAGATACCTCTGTGCTGTAAATCTCCCAACAGCCAAACGCAAAAGCAGCAAACATCTCGCTGTATGTCCCACATCCAAAGTGCCAAGAGAGAGCTTGCTCTCCCTGTCTTTGAGTACTGTTTTCACTGTCCCGGTTACCTCTTTGCTAACGTTCTCTTCAGAGCCGCAGTGAAACCAGGAACCACGTGGAGAAGGCACCCACACTGAAAGTGCCTGGAGGGAACATTGGGGCTTCTTCTCACTGTCTCTGACATAGGGTTTCACTGTCCCGGGAAAGTCTCTGCTAACACCGTGCAGAGCGCTGTGCCCAATGTACAGAAACGTCTTGCGGTATCTCCTACAGGGAAAGTGCCAGGAGGGAATTGTGGAGCTTGTTCTCAGTGTCTCTGAGAATTGCTCTGATTATCTGTGTGACCTCTTTGCTAAGACTCTCCAGAGAGCCGTCCTCAAAACAAACACACATCTTGACATATCTCCCACATTGATCGCAGTGTCTCCAGAAACGGCATTCAAGGAGCCAGGACCTTTTCTCCCTACACTGTCCATTGAGTTGTCCTCAAAACCAATATACATCCTGCTATATCTCCCACATGGAAAGTGCCAGGAGGGAGAAGTGGGGATTATGTTTAGACTTTCTCGGAACTGCTTCAAATCAACTAGATACCTCTGTGCTGTAAATCTCCCAACAGCCAAACGCAAAAGCAGCAAACATCTCGCTGTATGTCCCACATCCAAAGTGCCAAGAGAGAGCTTGCTCTCCCTGTCTTTGAGTACTGTTTTCACTGTCCCGGTTACCTCTTTGCTAACATTCTATTCAGAGCTGCAGTGAAACCAGGAACCACGTGGAGAAGGCACCCACACTGAAAGTGCCTGGAGGGAACATTGGGGCTTCTTCTCAGTGTCTCTGACATAGGGTTTCACTCTCCCGGGAAAGTCTCTGCTAACACCGTGCAGAGCGCTGTGCCCAATATACAGAAACGTCTTGCGGTATCTCCTACAGGGAAAGTGCCAGGAGGGAATTGTCGAGCTTGTTCTCAGTGTCTCTGAGAATTGCTCTGATTATCTGTGTGACCTCTTTGCTAAGACTCTCCAGAGAGACGTCCTCAAAACAAACACACATCTTGACATATCTCCCACATTGATCGCAGTGTCTCCAGACACGGCATTCAAGGAGCCAGGACCTTTTCTCCCTACACTGTCCATTGAGTTGTCCTCAAAACCAATATACATCCTGCTATATCTCCCACATGGAAAGTGCCAGGAGGGAGAAGTGGGGATTATGTTTAGACTTTCTCGGAACTGCTTCAAATCAACTAGATACCTCTGTGCTGTAAATCTCCCAACAGCCAAACGCAAAAGCAGCAAACATCTCGCTGTATGTCCCACATCCAAAGTGCCAAGAGAGAGCTTGCTCTCCCTGTCTTTGAGTACTGTTTTCATTGTCCCGGTTACCTCTTTGCTAACGTTCTCTTCAGAGCCGCAGTGAAACCAGGAACCACGTGGAGAAGGCACCCACACTGAAAGTGCCTGGAGGGAACATTGGGGCTTCTTCTCAGTGTCTCTGACATAGGGTTTCACTGTCCCGGGAAAGTCTCTGCTAACACCCTGCAGAGCGCTGTGCCCAATATACAGAAACGTCTTGCGGTATCTCCTACAGGGAAAGTGCCAGGAGGGAATTGTGGAGCTTGTTCTCAGTGTCTCTGAGAATTGCTCTGATTATCTGTGTGACCTCTTTGCTAAGACTCTCCAGAGAGACGTCCTCAAAACAAACACACATCTTGACATATCTCCCACATTGATCGCAGTGTCTCCAGAAACGGCATTCAAGGAGCCAGGACCTTTTCTCCCTACACTGTCCATTGAGTTGTCCTCAAAACCAATATACATCCTGCTATATCTCCCACATGGAAAGTGCCAGGAGGGAGAAGTGGGGATTATGTTTAGACTTTCTCACAACTGCTTCAAATCAACTAGATATCTTTGTGCTGTAAATCTCCCAACAGCCAAACGCAAAAGCAGCAAACATCTCGCTGTATGTCCCACATCCAAAGTGCCAAGAGAGAGCTTGCTCTCCCTGTCTTTGAGTACTGTTTGCACTGTCCCGGTTACCTCTTTGCTAACATTCTCTTCAGAGCCGCAGTGAAACCAGGAACCACGTGGAGAAGGCACCCACACTGAAAGTGCCTGGAGGGAACATTGGGGCTTCTTCTCAGTGTCTCTGACATAGGGTTTCACTGTCCCGGGAAAGTCTCTGCTAACACCGTGCAGAGCGCTGTGCCCAATGTACAGAAACATCTTGCGGTATCTCCTACAGGGAAAGTGCCAGGAGGGAATTGTGGAGCTTGTTCTCAGTGTCTCTGAGAATTGCTCTGATTATCCCTGTGACCTCTTTGCTAAGACTCTCCAGAGAGCCGTCCTCAAAACAAACACACATCTTGACTTATCTCCCACATTGATCGCAGTGTCTCCAGAAACGGCATTCAAGGAGCCAGGACCTTTTCTCCCTACACTGTCCATTGAGTTGTCCTCAAAACCAATATACATCCTGCTATATCTCCCACATGGAAAGTGCCAGGAGGGAGAAGTGGGGATTATGTTTAGACTTTCTCGGAACTGCTTCAAATCAACTAGATACCTCTGTGCTGTAAATCTCCCAACAGCCAAACGCAAAAGCAGCAAACATCTCGCTGTATGTCCCACATCCAAAGTGCCAAGAGAGAGCTTGCTCTCCCTGTCTTTGAGTACTGTTTTCACTCTCCCGGTTACCTCTTTGCTAACATTCTCTTCAGAGCTGCAGTGAAACCAGGAACCACGTGGAGAAGGCACCCACACTGAAAGTGCCTGGAGGGAACATTGGGGCTTCTTCTCAGTGTCTCTGACATAGGGTTTCACTGTCCCGGGAAAGTCTCTGCTAACACCGTGCAGAGCGCTGTGCCCAATATACAGAAACGTCTTGTGGTATCTCCTACAGGGAAAGTGCCAGGAGGGAATTGTCGAGCTTGTTCTCAGTGTCTCTGAGAATTGCTCTGATTATCCCTGTGACCTCTTTGCTAAGACTCTCCAGAGAGCCGTCCTCAAAACAAACACACATCTTGACTTATCTCCCACATTGATCGCAGTGTCTCCAGAAACGGCATTCAAGGAGCCAGGACCTTTTCTCCCTACACTGTCCATTGAGTTGTCCTCAAAACCAATATACATCCTGCTATATCTCCCACATGGAAAGTGCCAGGAGGGAGAAGTGGGGATTATGTTTAGACTTTCTCGGAACTGCTTCAAATCAACTAGATACCTCTGTGCTGTAAATCTCCCAACAGCCAAACGCAAAAGCAGCAAACATCTCGCTGTATGTCCCACATCCAAAGTGCCAAGAGAGAGCTTGCTCTCCCTGTCTTTGAGTACTGTTTTCACTGTCCCGGTTACCTCTTTGCTAACATTCTCTTCAGAGCCGCAGTGAAACCAGGAACCACGTGGAGAAGGCACCCACACTGAAAGTGCCTGGAGGGAACATTGGGGCTTCTTCTCAGTGTCTCTGACATAGGGTTTCACTGTCCCGGGAAAGTCTCTGCTAACACCGTGCAGAGCGCTGTGCCCAATGTACAGAAACGTCTTGCGGTATCTCCTACAGGGAAAGTGCCAGGAGGGAATTGTCGAGCTTGTTCTCAGTGTCTCTGAGAATTGCTCTGATTATCTGTGTGACCTCTTTGCTAAGACTCTCCAGAGAGCCGTCCTCAAAACAAACACACATCTTGACTTATCTCCCACATTGATCGCAGTGTCTCCAGAAACGGCATTCAAGGAGCCAGGACCTTTTCTCCCTACACTGTCCATTGAGTTGTCCTCAAAACCAATATACATCCTGCTATATCTCCCACATGGAAAGTGCCAGGAGGGAGAAGTGGGGATTATGTTTAGACTTTCTCGGAACTGCTTCAAATCAACTAGATACCTCTGTGCTGTAAATCTCCCAACAGCCAAACGCAAAAGCAGCAAACATCTCGCTGTATGTCCCACATCCAAAGTGCCAAGAGAGAGCTTGCTCTCCCTGTCTTTGAGTACTGTTTTCACTGTCCCGGTTACCTCTTTGCTAACATTCTCTTCAGAGCTGCAGTGAAACCAGGAACCACGTGGAGAAGGCACCCACACTGAAAGTGCCTGGAGGGAACATTGGGGCTTCTTCTCAGTGTCTCTGACATAGGGTTTCACTGTCCCGGGAAAGTCTCTGCTAACACCGTGCAGAGCGCTGTGCCCAATATACAGAAACGTCTTGCGGTATCTCCTACAGGGAAAGTGCCAGGAGGGAATTGTCGAGCTTGTTCTCAGTGTCTCTGAGAATTGCTCTGATTATCTGTGTGACCTCTTTGCTAAGACTCTCCAGAGAGACGTCCTCAAAACAAACACACATCTTGACATATCTCCCACATTGATCGCAGTGTCTCCAGAAACGGCATTCAAGGAGCCAGGACCTTTTCTCCCTACACTGTCCATTGAGTTGTCCTCAAAACCAATATACATCCTGCTATATCTCCCACATGGAAAGTGCCAGGAGGGAGAAGTGGGGATTATGTTTAGACTTTCTCGGAACTGCTTCAAATCAACTAGATACCTCTGTGCTGTAAATCTCCCAACAGCCAAACGCAAAAGCAGCAAACATCTCGCTGTATGTCCCACATCCAAAGTGCCAAGAGAGAGCTTGCTCTCCCTGTCTTTGAGTACTGTTTTCACTGTCCCGGTTACCTCTTTGCTAACATTCTCTTCAGAGCTGCAGTGAAACCAGGAACCATGTGGAGAAGGCACCCACACTGAAAGTGCCTGGAGGGAACATTGGGGCTTCTTCTCAGTGTCTCTGACATAGGGTTTCACTGTCCCGGGAAAGTCTCTGCTAACACCCTGCAGAGCGCTGTGCCCAATATACAGAAACGTCTTGCGGTATCTCCTACAGGGAAAGTGCCAGGAGGGAATTGTCGAGCTTGTTCTCAGTGTCTCTGAGAATTGCTCTGATTATCTGTGTGACCTCTTTGCTAAGACTCTCCAGAGAGACGTCCTCAAAACAAACACACATCTTGACATATCTCCCACATTGATCGCAGTGTCTCCAGAAACGGCATTCAAGGAGCCAGGACCTTTTCTCCCTACACTGTCCATTGAGTTGTCCTCAAAACCAATATACATCCTGCTATATCTCCCACATGGAAAGTGCCAGGAGGGAGAAGTGGGGATTATGTTTAGACTTTCTCGGAACTGCTTCAAATCAACTAGATACCTCTGTGCTGTAAATCTCCCAACAGCCAAACGCAAAAGCAGCAAACATCTCGCTGTATGTCCCACATCCAAAGTGCCAAGAGAGAGCTTGCTCTCCCTGTCTTTGAGTACTGTTTTCACTGTCCCGGTTACCTCTTTGCTAACATTCTCTTCAGAGCTGCAGTGAAACCAGGAACCATGTGGAGAAGGCACCCACACTGAAAGTGCCTGGAGGGAACATTGGGGCTTCTTCTCAGTGTCTCTGACATAGGGTTTCACTGTCCCGGGAAAGTCTCTGCTAACACCCTGCAGAGCGCTGTGCCCAATATACAGAAACGTCTTGCGGTATCTCCTACAGGGAAAGTGCCAGGAGGGAATTGTGGAGCTTGTTCTCAGTGTCTCTGAGAATTGCTCTGATTATCTGTGTGACCTCTTTGCTAAGACTCTCCAGAGAGCCGTCCTCAAAACAAACACACATCTTGACATATCTCCCACATTGATCGCAGTGTCTCCAGAAACGGCATTCAAGGAGCCAGGACCTTTTCTCCCTACACTGTCCATTGAGTTGTCCTCAAAACCAATATACATCCTGCTATATCTCCCACATGGAAAGTGCCAGGAGGGAGAAGTGGGGATTATGTTTAGACTTTCTCGGAACTGCTTCAAATCAACTAGATACCTCTGTGCTGTAAATCTCCCAACAGCCAAACGCAAAAGCAGCAAACATCTCGCTGTATGTCCCACATCCAAAGTGCCAAGAGAGAGCTTGCTCTCCCTGTCTTTGAGTACTGTTTTCACTGTCCCGGTTACCTCTTTGCTAACATTCTCTTCAGAGCTGCCGTGAAACCAGGAACCACGTGGAGAAGGCACCCACACTGAAAGTGCCTGGAGGGAACATTGGGGCTTCTTCTCAGTGTCTCTGACATAGGGTTTCACTGTCCCGGGAAAGTCTCTGCTAACACCCTGCAGAGCGCTGTGCCCAATATAAAGAAACGTCTTGCGGTATCTCCTACAGGGAAAGTGCCAGGAGGGAATTGTCGAGCTTGTTCTCAGTGTCTCTGAGAATTGCTCTGATTATCCCTGTGACCTCT
The DNA here is from genome assembly GCF_964199755.1 of Larus michahellis. Classification (NCBI taxonomy): domain Eukaryota; kingdom Metazoa; phylum Chordata; class Aves; order Charadriiformes; family Laridae; genus Larus; species Larus michahellis. The sequence goes on from NW_027435892.1 coordinate 30,669, forward strand.
TTGCTAAGACTCTCCAGAGAGACGTCCTCAAAACAAACACACATCTTGACATATCTCCCACATTGATCGCAGTGTCTCCAGAAACGGCATTCAAGGAGCCAGGACCTTTTCTCCCTACACTGTCCATTGAGTTGTCCTCAAAACCAATATACATCCTGCTATATCTCCCACATGGAAAGTGCCAGGAGGGAGAAGTGGGGATTATGTTTAGACTTTCTCGGAACTGCTTCAAATCAACTAGATATCTTTGTGCTGTAAATCTCCCAACAGCCAAACGCAAAAGCAGCAAACATCTCGCTGTATGTCCCACATCCAAAGTGCCAAGAGAGAGCTTGCTCTCCCTGTCTTTGAGTACTGTTTTCACTGTCCCGGTTACCTCTTGGCTAACATTCTCTTCAGAGCTGCAGTGAAACCAGGAACCACGTGGAGAAGGCACCCACACTGAAAGTGCCTGGAGGGAACATTGGGGCTTCTTCTCAGTGTCTCTGACATAGGGTTTCACTGTCCCGGGAAAGTCTCTGCTAACACCGTGCAGAGCGCTGTGCCCAATATACAGAAACGTCTTGCGGTATCTCCTACAGGGAAAGTGCCAGGAGGGAATTGTCGAGCTTGTTCTCAGTGTCTCTGAGAATTGCTCTGATTATCCCTGTGACCTCTTTGCTAAGACTCTCCAGAGAGCCGTCCTCAAAACAAACACACATCTTGACTTATCTCCCACATTGATCGCAGTGTCTCCAGAAACGGCATTCAAGGAGCCAGGACCTTTTCTCCCTACACTGTCCATTGAGTTGTCCTCAAAACCAATATACATCCTGCTATATCTCCCACATGGAAAGTGCCAGGAGGGAGAAGTGGGGATTATGTTTAGACTTTCTCGGAACTGCTTCAAATCAACTAGATACCTCTGTGCTGTAAATCTCCCAACAGCCAAACGCAAAAGCAGCAAACATCTCGCTGTATGTCCCACATCCAAAGTGCCAAGAGAGAGCTTGCTCTCCCTGTCTTTGAGTACTGTTTTCACTCTCCCGGTTACCTCTTTGCTAACATTCTCTTCAGAGCTGCAGTGAAACCAGGAACCACGTGGAGAAGGCACCCACACTGAAAATGCCTGGAGGGAACATTGGGGCTTCTTCTCAGTGTCTCTGACATAGGGTTTCACTGTCCCGGGAAAGTCTCTGCTAACACCGTGCAGAGCGCTGTGCCCAATGTACAGAAACGTCTTGCGGTATCTCCTACAGGGAAAGTGCCAGGAGGGAATTGTCGAGCTTGTTCTCAGTGTCTCTGAGAATTGCTCTGATTATCTGTGTGACCTCTTTGCTAAGACTCTCCAGAGAGCCGTCCTCAAAACAAACACACATCTTGACATATCTCCCACATTGATCGCAGTGTCTCCAGAAATGGCATTCAAGGAGCCAGGACCTTTTCTCCCTACACTGTCCATTGAGTTGTCCTCAAAACCAATATACATCCTGCTATATCTCCCACATGGAAAGTGCCAGGAGGGAGAAGTGGGGATTATGTTTAGACTTTCTCGGAACTGCTTCAAATCAACTAGATATCTTTGTGCTGTAAATCTCCCAACAGCCAAACGCAAAAGCAGCAAACATCTCGCTGTATGTCCCACATCCAAAGTGCCAAGAGAGAGCTTGCTCTCCCTGTCTTTGAGTACTGTTTTCACTGTCCCGGTTACCTCTTTGCTAACATTCTCTTCAGAGCCGCAGTGAAACCAGGAACCACGTGGAGAAGGCACCCACACTGAAAGTGCCTGGAGGGAACATTGGGGCTTCTTCTCACTGTCTCTGACATAGGGTTTCACTGTCCCGGGAAAGTCTCTGCTAACACCGTGCAGAGCGCTGTGCCCAATATACAGAAACGTCTTGTGGTATCTCCTACAGGGAAAGTGCCAGGAGGGAATTGTGGAGCTTGTTCTCAGTGTCTCTGAGAATTGCTCTGATTATCTGTGTGACCTCTTTGCTAAGACTCTCCAGAGAGCCGTCCTCAAAACAAACACACATCTTGACTTATCTCCCACATTGATCGCAGTGTCTCCAGAAACGGCATTCAAGGAGCCAGGACCTTTTCTCCCTACACTGTCCATTGAGTTGTCCTCAAAACCAATATACATCCTGCTATATCTCCCACATGGAAAGTGCCAGGAGGGAGAAGTGGGGATTATGTTTAGACTTTCTCGGAACTGCTTCAAATCAACTAGATACCTCTGTGCTGTAAATCTCCCAACAGCCAAACGCAAAAGCAGCAAACATCTCGCTGTATGTCCCACATCCAAAGTGCCAAGAGAGAGCTTGCTCTCCCTGTCTTTGAGTACTGTTTTCACTGTCCCGGTTACCTCTTTGCTAACATTCTCTTCAGAGCCGCAGTGAAACCAGGAACCACGTGGAGAAGGCACCCACACTGAAAGTGCCTGGAGGGAACATTGGGGCTTCTTCTCAGTGTCTCTGACATAGGGTTTCACTGTCCCGGGAAAGTCTCTGCTAACACCGTGCAGAGCGCTGTGCCCAATGTACAGAAACGTCTTGCGGTATCTCCTACAGGGAAAGTGCCAGGAGGGAATTGTCGAGCTTGTTCTCAGTGTCTCTGAGAATTGCTCTGATTATCTGTGTGACCTCTTTGCTAAGACTCTCCAGAGAGCCGTCCTCAAAACAAACACACATCTTGACTTATCTCCCACATTGATCGCAGTGTCTCCAGAAACGGCATTCAAGGAGCCAGGACCTTTTCTCCCTACACTGTCCATTGAGTTGTCCTCAAAACCAATATACATCCTGCTATATCTCCCACATGGAAAGTGCCAGGAGGGAGAAGTGGGGATTATGTTTAGACTTTCTCGGAACTGCTTCAAATCAACTAGATACCTCTGTGCTGTAAATCTCCCAACAGCCAAACGCAAAAGCAGCAAACATCTCGCTGTATGTCCCACATCCAAAGTGCCAAGAGAGAGCTTGCTCTCCCTGTCTTTGAGTACTGTTTTCACTGTCCCGGTTACCTCTTTGCTAACATTCTCTTCAGAGCTGCAGTGAAACCAGGAACCACGTGGAGAAGGCACCCACACTGAAAGTGCCTGGAGGGAACATTGGGGCTTCTTCTCAGTGTCTCTGACATAGGGTTTCACTGTCCCGGGAAAGTCTCTGCTAACACCGTGCAGAGCGCTGTGCCCAATATACAGAAACGTCTTGCGGTATCTCCTACAGGGAAAGTGCCAGGAGGGAATTGTCGAGCTTGTTCTCAGTGTCTCTGAGAATTGCTCTGATTATCTGTGTGACCTCTTTGCTAAGACTCTCCAGAGAGACGTCCTCAAAACAAACACACATCTTGACATATCTCCCACATTGATCGCAGTGTCTCCAGAAACGGCATTCAAGGAGCCAGGACCTTTTCTCCCTACACTGTCCATTGAGTTGTCCTCAAAACCAATATACATCCTGCTATATCTCCCACATGGAAAGTGCCAGGAGGGAGAAGTGGGGATTATGTTTAGACTTTCTCGGAACTGCTTCAAATCAACTAGATACCTCTGTGCTGTAAATCTCCCAACAGCCAAACGCAAAAGCAGCAAACATCTCGCTGTATGTCCCACATCCAAAGTGCCAAGAGAGAGCTTGCTCTCCCTGTCTTTGAGTACTGTTTTCACTGTCCCGGTTACCTCTTTGCTAACATTCTCTTCAGAGCTGCAGTGAAACCAGGAACCATGTGGAGAAGGCACCCACACTGAAAGTGCCTGGAGGGAACATTGGGGCTTCTTCTCAGTGTCTCTGACATAGGGTTTCACTGTCCCGGGAAAGTCTCTGCTAACACCCTGCAGAGCGCTGTGCCCAATATACAGAAACGTCTTGCGGTATCTCCTACAGGGAAAGTGCCAGGAGGGAATTGTCGAGCTTGTTCTCAGTGTCTCTGAGAATTGCTCTGATTATCTGTGTGACCTCTTTGCTAAGACTCTCCAGAGAGACGTCCTCAAAACAAACACACATCTTGACATATCTCCCACATTGATCGCAGTGTCTCCAGAAACGGCATTCAAGGAGCCAGGACCTTTTCTCCCTACACTGTCCATTGAGTTGTCCTCAAAACCAATATACATCCTGCTATATCTCCCACATGGAAAGTGCCAGGAGGGAGAAGTGGGGATTATGTTTAGACTTTCTCGGAACTGCTTCAAATCAACTAGATACCTCTGTGCTGTAAATCTCCCAACAGCCAAACGCAAAAGCAGCAAACATCTCGCTGTATGTCCCACATCCAAAGTGCCAAGAGAGAGCTTGCTCTCCCTGTCTTTGAGTACTGTTTTCACTGTCCCGGTTACCTCTTTGCTAACATTCTCTTCAGAGCTGCAGTGAAACCAGGAACCATGTGGAGAAGGCACCCACACTGAAAGTGCCTGGAGGGAACATTGGGGCTTCTTCTCAGTGTCTCTGACATAGGGTTTCACTGTCCCGGGAAAGTCTCTGCTAACACCCTGCAGAGCGCTGTGCCCAATATACAGAAACGTCTTGCGGTATCTCCTACAGGGAAAGTGCCAGGAGGGAATTGTGGAGCTTGTTCTCAGTGTCTCTGAGAATTGCTCTGATTATCTGTGTGACCTCTTTGCTAAGACTCTCCAGAGAGCCGTCCTCAAAACAAACACACATCTTGACATATCTCCCACATTGATCGCAGTGTCTCCAGAAACGGCATTCAAGGAGCCAGGACCTTTTCTCCCTACACTGTCCATTGAGTTGTCCTCAAAACCAATATACATCCTGCTATATCTCCCACATGGAAAGTGCCAGGAGGGAGAAGTGGGGATTATGTTTAGACTTTCTCGGAACTGCTTCAAATCAACTAGATACCTCTGTGCTGTAAATCTCCCAACAGCCAAACGCAAAAGCAGCAAACATCTCGCTGTATGTCCCACATCCAAAGTGCCAAGAGAGAGCTTGCTCTCCCTGTCTTTGAGTACTGTTTTCACTGTCCCGGTTACCTCTTTGCTAACATTCTCTTCAGAGCTGCCGTGAAACCAGGAACCACGTGGAGAAGGCACCCACACTGAAAGTGCCTGGAGGGAACATTGGGGCTTCTTCTCAGTGTCTCTGACATAGGGTTTCACTGTCCCGGGAAAGTCTCTGCTAACACCCTGCAGAGCGCTGTGCCCAATATAAAGAAACGTCTTGCGGTATCTCCTACAGGGAAAGTGCCAGGAGGGAATTGTCGAGCTTGTTCTCAGTGTCTCTGAGAATTGCTCTGATTATCCCTGTGACCTCTTTGCTAAGACTCTCCAGAGAGACGTCCTCAAAACAAACACACATCTTGACATATCTCCCACATTGATCGCAGTGTCTCCAGAAACGGCATTCAAGGAGCCAGGACCTTTTCTCCCTACACTGTCCATTGAGTTGTCCTCAAAACCAATATACATCCTGCTATATCTCCCACATGGAAAGTGCCAGGAGGGAGAAGTGGGGATTATGTTTAGACTTTCTCGGAACTGCTTCAAATCAACTAGATATCTTTGTGCTGTAAATCTCCCAACAGCCAAACGCAAAAGCAGCAAACATCTCGCTGTATGTCCCACATCCAAAGTGCCAAGAGAGAGCTTGCTCTCCCTGTCTTTGAGTACTGTTTTCACTGTCCCGGTTACCTCTTGGCTAACATTCTCTTCAGAGCTGCAGTGAAACCAGGAACCACGTGGAGAAGGCACCCACACTGAAAGTGCCTGGAGGGAACATTGGGGCTTCTTCTCAGTGTCTCTGACATAGGGTTTCACTGTCCCGGGAAAGTCTCTGCTAACACCGTGCAGAGCGCTGTGCCCAATATACAGAAACGTCTTGCGGTATCTCCTACAGGGAAAGTGCCAGGAGGGAATTGTCGAGCTTGTTCTCAGTGTCTCTGAGAATTGCTCTGATTATCCCTGTGACCTCTTTGCTAAGACTCTCCAGAGAGACGTCCTCAAAACAAACACACATCTTGACATATCTCCCACATTGATCGCAGTGTCTCCAGAAACGGCATTCAAGGAGCCAGGACCTTTTCTCCCTACACTGTCCATTGAGTTGTCCTCAAAACTAATATACATCCTGCTATATCTCCCACATGGAAAGTGCCAGGAGGGAAAAGTGAGGATTATGCTTAGACTTTCTCAGAACTGCTTCAAATCAACTAGATATCTTTGTGCTGTAAATCTCCCAACAGCCAAACGCAAATGCAGCAAATATCTCGCTGTATGTCCCACATCCAAAGTGCCAAGAGAGTAATGTAGACCTTGCTCTCCCTGTCTTTCAGTACATTTTTCACTGTCCCAGTTACCTCTTTGCTAACATTCTCTTCAGAGCAGCAGTGAAACCAGGAACCACGTGGAGAAGGCACCCACACTGAAAATGACTGGAAGGAACATTGGGGCTTCTTCTCAGTGTCTCTGACATAGGGTTTCACTGTCCCGGGAAAGTCTCTGCTAACACCCTACAAAGCGCCGTGCCCAATATACAGAAACGTCTTGCGGTATCTCCTACAGGGAAAGTGCCAGGAGGAATTGTGGAGCTTGTTCTCAGTGTCTCTGAGAATTGCTCTGATTATCCCTGTGACCTCTTTGCTAAGACTCTCCAGAGAGACGTCCTCAAAACCAACACACATCTTGACGTATCTCCCACATTGATCGCAGTGTCTCCAGGAACGGCATTCAAGGAGCCAGGAACTTTTCTGCCCACAATCTCCGGGGACAGTTCCTTAAAACCAATATACATCCTGCTATATCTCCCACATGGAAAATGCCAGGAGGGAGAAGTGGGGATTATGTTTAGACTTTCTCAGAACTGCTTCAAATCAACTAGATATCTTTGTGCTGTAAATCTCCCAACAGCCAAACGCAAAAGCAGCAAACATCTCGCTGTATATCCAACATCCACAGTGCCAAGAGAGTAATGTAGAGCTTGCTCTCCCTGTCTTTGAGTTCTGTTTCCACTGCCCGGTTAATTCTTTGCTAACACTCTCTTCAGAGCTGCAGTGAAACCAGGAACCATGTGGAGAAGGCACCCACACTGAAAGTGCCTGGAGGGAACGTTGGGGCTTCTTCTCAGTGTCTCTGACATAGGGTTTCACTGTCCCGGGAAAGTCTCTGCTAACACCCTGCAGAGCGCTGTGCCCAATATACAGAAACGTCTTGCGGTATCTCCTACAGGGAAAGTGCCAGGAGGGAATTGTCGAGCTTGTTCTCAGTGTCTCTGAGAATTGCTCTGGTTATCTCTGTGACCTCTTTGCTAAGACTCTCCAGAGAGCCGTCCTCAAAACAAACACACATCTTGACATATCTCCCACATTGATCGCAGTGTCTCCAGAAACGGCATTCAAGGAGCCAGGAACTTTTCTCCCTACACTCTCCGGGGACAGTTCCTTAAAACCAATATACATCCTGCTATATCTCCCACATGGAAAGTGCCAGGAGGGAGAAGTGGGGATTATGTTTAGACTTTCTTGGAACTGCTTCAAATCAATATCTTTGTGCTGTCCCGGTTACCTCTTTGCTAACATTCTCTTCAGAGCTGCAGTGAAACCAGGAACCACGTGGAGAAGGCACCCACACTGAAAGTGCCTGGAGGGAACATTGGGGCTTCTTCTCAGTGTCTCTGACATAGGGTTTCACTGTCCCGGGAAAGTCTCTGCTAACACCGTGCAGAGCGCTGTGCCCAATATACAGAAACGTCTTGCGGTATCTCCTACAGGGAAAGTGCCAGGAGGGAATTGTGGAGCTTGTTCTCAGTGTCTCTGAGAATTGCTCTGGTTATCTCTGTGACCTCTTTGCTAAGACTCTCCAGAGAGACGTCCTCAAAACAAACACACATCTTGACATATCTCCCACATTGATCGCAGTGTCTCCAGAAACGGCATTCAAGGAGCCAGGACCTTTTCTCCCTACACTGTCCATTGAGTTGTCCTCAAAACCAATATACATCCTGCTATATCTCCCACATGGAAAGTGCCAGGAGGGAGAAGTGGGGATTATGTTTAGACTTTCTCGGAACTGCTTCAAATCAACTAGATATCTTTGTGCTGTAAATCTCCCAACAGCCACACGCAAAAGCAGCAAACATCTCGCTGTATGTCCCACATCCAAAGTGCCAAGAGAGAGCTTGCTCTCCCTGTCTTTGAGTACTGTTTTCACTGTCCCGGTTACCTCTTTGCTAACATTCTATTCAGAGCTGCAGTGAAACCAGGAACCACGTGGAGAAGGCACCCACACTGAAAGTGCCTGGAAGGAACATTGGGGCTTCTTCTCACTTTCTCTGACATAGGGTTTCACTGTCCCGGGAAAGTCTCTGCTAACACCCTGCAGAGCGCTGTGCCCAATATACAGAAACGTCTTGCGGTATCTCCTACAGGGAAAGTGCCAGGAGGGAATTGTCGAGATTGTTCTCAGTGTCTCTGAGAATTGCTCTGATTATCCCTGTGACCTCTTTGCTAAGACTCTCCAGAGAGACGTCCTCAAAACAAACACACATCTTGACATATCTCCCACATTGATCGCAGTGTCTCCAGAAACGGCATTCAAGGAGCCAGGACCTTTTCTCCCTACACTGTCCATTGAGTTGTCCTCAAAACTAATATACATCCTGCTATATCTCCCACATGGAAAGTGCCAGGAGGGAGAAGTGGGGATTATGTTTAGACTTTCTCGGAACTGCTTCAAATCAACTAGATATCTTTGTGCTGTAAATCTCCCAACAGCCAAACGCAAAAGCAGCAAACATCTCGCTGTATGTCCCACATCCAAAGTGCCAAGAGAGAGCTTGCTCTCCCTGTCTTTGAGTACTGTTTGCACTGTCCCGGTTACCTCTTTGCTAACATTCTCTTCAGAGCTGCAGTGAAACCAGGAACCACGTGGAGAAGGCACCCACACTGAAAGTGCCTGGAGGGAACATTGGGGCTTCTTCTCAGTGTCTCTGACATAGGGTTTCACTGTCCCGGGAAAGTCTCTGCTAACACCGTGCAGAGCGCAGTGCCCAATATACAGAAACGTCTTGCGGTATCTCCTACAGGGAAAGTGCCAGGAGGGAATTGTGGAGCTTGTTCTCAGTGTCTCTGAGAATTGCTCTGATTATCTGTGTGACCTCTTTGCTAAGACTCTCCAGAGAGCCGTCCTCAAAACAAACACACATCTTGACATATCTCCCACATTGATCGCAGTGTCTCCAGAAACGGCATTCAAGGAGCCAGGACCTTTTCTCCCTACACTGTCCATTGAGTTGTCCTCAAAACCAATATACATCCTGCTATATCTCCCACATGGAAAGTGCCAGGAGGGAGAAGTGGGGATTATATTTAGACTTTCTCGGAACTGCTTCAAATCAACTAGATATCTTTGTGCTGTAAATCTCCCAACAGCCAAACGCAAAAGCAGCAAACATCTCGCTGTATGTCCCACATCCAAAGTGCCAAGAGAGAGCTTGCTCTCCCTGTCTTTGAGTACTGTTTTCACTGTCCCGGTTACCTCTTTGCTAACATTCTCTTCAGAGCTGCAGTGAAACCAGGAACCACGTGGAGAAGGCACCCACACTGAAAGTGCCTGGAGGGAACATTGGGGCTTCTTCTCAGTGTCTCTGACATAGGGTTTCACTGTCCCGGGAAAGTCTCTGCTAACACCCTGCAGAGCGCTGTGCCCAATATACAGAAACGTCTTGCGGTATCTCCTACAGGGAAAGTGCCAGGAGGGAATTGTCGAGCTTGTTCTCAGTGTCTCTGAGAATTCCTCTGATTATCCCTGTGACCTATTTGCTAAGACTCTCCAGAGAGACGTCCTCAAAACAAACACACATCTTGACATATCTCCCACATTGATCGCAGTGTCTCCAGAAACGGCATTCAAGGAGCCAGGACCTTTTCTCCCTACACTGTCCATTGAGTTGTCCTCAAAACCAATATACATCCTGCTATATTTCCCACATGGAAAGTGCCAGGAGGGAGAAGTGGGGATTATGTTTAGACTTTCTCGGAACTGCTTCAAATCAACTAGATATCTTTGTGCTGTAAATCTCCCAACAGCCAAACGCAAAAGCAGCAAACATCTCGCTGTATGTCCCACATCCAAAGTGCCAAGAGAGAGCTTGCTCTCCCTGTCTTTGAGTACTGTTTGCACTGTCCCGGTTACCTCTTTGCTAACATTCTATTCAGAGCTGCAGTGAAACCAGGAACCACGTGGAGAAGGCACCCACACTGAAAGTGCCTGGAAGGAACATTGGGGCTTCTTCTCACTTTCTCTGACATAGGGTTTCACTGTCCCGGGAAAGTCTCTGCTAACACCCTGCAGAGCGCTGTGCCCAATATACAGAAACGTCTTGCGGTATCTCCTACAGGGAAAGTGCCAGGAGGGAATTGTCGAGATTGTTCTCAGTGTCTCTGAGAATTGCTCTGATTATCCCTGTGACCTCTTTGCTAAGACTCTCCAGAGAGCCGTCCTCAAAACCAACACACATCTTGACATATCTCCCACATTGATCGCAGTGTCTCCAGAAACGGCATTCAAGGAGCCAGGACCTTTTCTCCCTACACTGTCCATTGAGTTGTCCTCAAAACTAATATACATCCTGCTATATCTCCCACATGGAAAGTGCCAGGAGGGAGAAGTGGGGATTATGTTTAGACTTTCTCGGAACTGCTTCAAATCAACTAGATATCTTTGTGCTGTAAATCTCCCAACAGCCAAACGCAAAAGCAGCAAACATCTCGCTGTATGTCCCACATCCAAAGTGCCAAGAGAGAGCTTGCTCTCCCTGTCTTTGAGTACTGTTTTCACTGTCCCGGTTACCTCTTTGCTAACATTCTCTTCAGAGCTGCAGTGAAACCAGGAACCACGTGGAGAAGGCACCCACACTGAAAGTGCCTGGAGGGAACATTGGGGCTTCTTCTCAGTGTCTCTGACATAGGGTTTCACTGTCCCGGGAAAGTCTCTGCTAACACCGTGCAGAGCGCAGTGCCCAATATACAGAAACGTCTTGCGGTATCTCCTACAGGGAAAGTGCCAGGAGGGAATTGTCGAGCTTGTTCTCAGTGTCTCTGAGAATTGCTCTGATTATCCCTGTGACCTCTTTGCTAAGACTCTCCAGAGAGCCGTCCTCAAAACAAACACACATCTTGACATATCTCCCACATTGATCGCAGTGTCTCCAGAAACGGCATTCAAGGAGCCAGGACCTTTTCTCCCTACACTGTCCATTGAGTTGTCCTCAAAACCAATATACATCCTGCTATATCTCCCACATGGAAAGTGCCAGGAGGGAGAAGTGGGGATTATATTTAGACTTTCTCGGAACTGCTTCAAATCAACTAGATATCTTTGTGCTGTAAATCTCCCAACAGCCAAATGCAAAAGCAGCAAACATCTCGCTGTATATCCCACATCCAAAGTGCCAGGAGAGTAATGTAGAGCTTGCTCTCCCTGTCTTTGAGTACTGTTTCCACTGTCCGGATTACCTCTTGGCGAACATTCTCTTAAGGGCTGCAGTGAAACCAGGAACCATGTGGAGAAGGCACCCACACTGAAAGTGCCTGGAGGGAACATTGGGGCTTCTTCTCAGTGTCTCTGACATAGGGTTTCACTGTCCCGGGAAAGTCTCTGCTAACACCCTGCAGAGCGCTGTGCCCAATATACAGAAACGTCTTGCGGTATCTCCTACAGGGAAAGTGCCAGGAGGGAATTGTCGAGCTTGTTCTCAGTGTCTCTGAGAATTGCTCTGATTATCCCTGTGACCTCTTTGCTAAGACTCTCCAGAGAGACGTCCTCAAAACAAACACACATCTTGACATATCTCCCACATTGATCGCAGTGTCTCCAGAAACGGCATTCAAGGAGCCAGGACCTTTTCTCCCTACACTGTCCATTGAGTTGTCCTCAAAACCAATATACATCCTGCTATATCTCCCACATGGAAAGTGCCAGGAGGGAGAAGTGGGGATTATGTTTAGACTTTCTCGGAACTGCTTCAAATCAACTAGATATCTTTGTGCTGTAAATCTCCCAACAGCCAAACGCAAAAGCAGCAAACATCTCGCTGTATGTCCCACATCCAAAGTGCCAAGAGAGAGCTTGCTCTCCCTGTCTTTGAGTACTGTTTTCACTGTCCCGGTTACCTCTTTGCTAACATTCTCTTCAGAGCTGCAGTGAAACCAGGAACCACGTGGAGAAGGCACCCACACTGAAAGTGCCTGGAGGGAACATTGGGGCTTCTTCTCAGTGTCTCTGACATAGGGTTTCACTGTCCCGGGAAAGTCTCTGCTAACACCCTGCAGAGCGCTGTGCCCAATATACAGAAACGTCTTGCGGTATCTCCTACAGGGAAAGTGCCAGGAGGGAATTGTCGAGCTTGTTCTCAGTGTCTCTGAGAATTGCTCTGATTGTCTGTGTGACCTCTTTGCTAAGACTCTCCAGAGAGCCGTCCTCAAAACAAACACACATCTTGACATATCTCCCACATTGATCGCAGTGTCTCCAGAAACGGCATTCAAGGACCCAGGACCTTTTCTCCCTACACTGTCCATTGAGTTGTCCTCAAAACTAATATACATCCTGCTATATCTCCCACATGGAAAGTGCCAGGAGGGAAAAGTGAGGATTATGCTTAGACTTTCTCAGAACTGCTTCAAATCAACTAGATATCTTTGTGCTGTAAATCTCCCAACAGCCAAACGCAAAAGCAGCAAACATCTCGCTGTATGTCCCACATCCAAAGTGCCAAGAGAGTAATGTAGAGCTTGCTCTCCCTGTCTTTGAGTACTGTTTGCACTGTCCCGGTTACCTTTTTGCTAACATTCTCTTCAGAGCTGCAGTGAAACCAGGAACCACGTGGAGAAGGCACCCACACTGAAAGTGCCTGGAGGGAACATTGGGGCTTCTTCTCAGTGTCTCTGACATAGGGTTTCACTGTCCCGGGAAAGTCTCTGCTAACACCCTGCAGAGCGCTGTGCCCAATATACAGAAACGTCTTGCGGTATCTCCTACAGGGAAAGTGCCAGGAGGGAATTGTCGAGATTGTTCTCAGTGTCTCTGAGAATTGCTCTGATTATCTGTGTGACCTCTTTGCTAAGACTCTCCAGAGAGACGTCCTCAAAACAAACACACATCTTGACATATCTCCCACATTGATCGCAGTGTCTCCAGAAACGGCATTCAAGGACCCAGGACCTTTTCTCCCTACACTGTCCATTGAGTTGTCCTCAAAACCAATATACATCCTGCTATATCTCCCACATGGAAAGTGCCAGGAGGGAGAAGTGGGGATTATGTTTAGACTTTCTCGGAACTGCTTCAAATCAACTAGATATCTTTGTGCTGTAAATCTCCCAACAGCCAAACGCAAAAGCAGCAAACATCTCGCTGTATGTCCCACATCCAAAGTGCCAAGAGAGAGCTTGCTCTCCCTGTCTTTGAGTACTGTTTTCACTGTCCCGGTTACCTCTTTGCTAACATTCTATTCAGAGCTGCAGTGAAACCAGGAACCACGTGGAGAAGGCACCCACACTGAAAGTGCCTGGAAGGAACATTGGGGCTTCTTCTCACTTTCTCTGACATAGGGTTTCACTCTCCCGGGAAAGTCTCTGCTAACACCCTGCAGAGAGCTGTGCCCAATATACAGAAACGTCTTGCGGTATCTCCTACAGGGAAAGTGCCAGGAGGGAATTGTCGAGCTTGTTCTCAGTGTCTCTGAGAATTGCTCTGATTATCCCTGTGACCTCTTTGCTAAGACTCTCCAGAGAGCCGTCCTCAAAACAAACACACATCTTGACATATCTCCCACATTGATCGCAGTGTCTCCAGAAACGGCATTCAAGGAGCCAGGACCTTTTCTCCCTACACTGTCCATTGAGTTGTCCTCAAAACCAATATACATCCTGCTATATCTCCCACATGGAAAGTGCCAGGAGGGAGAAGTGGGGATTATATTTAGACTTTCTCGGAACTGCTTCAAATCAACTAGATATCTTTGTGCTGTAAATCTCCCAACAGCCAAACGCAAAAGCAGCAAACATCTCGCTGTATGTCCCACATCCAAAGTGCCAAGAGAGAGCTTGCTCTCCCTGTCTTTGAGTACTGTTTTCACTGTCCCGGTTACCTCTTTGCTAACATTCTCTTCAGAGCTGCAGTGAAACCAGGAACCACGTGGAGAAGGCACCCACACTGAAAGTGCCTGGAGGGAACATTGGGGCTTCTTCTCAGTGTCTCTGACATAGGGTTTCACTGTCCCGGGAAAGTCTCTGCTAACACCGTGCAGAGCGCTGTGCCCAATATACAGAAACGTCTTGCGGTATCTCCTACAGGGAAAGTGCCAGGAGGGAATTGTCGAGCTTGTTCTCAGTGTCTCTGAGAATTCCTCTGATTATCCCTGTGACCTATTTGCTAAGACTCTCCAGAGAGACGTCCTCAAAACAAACACACATCTTGACATATCTCCCACATTGATCGCAGTGTCTCCAGAAACGGCATTCAAGGAGCCAGGACCTTTTCTCCCTACACTGTCCATTGAGTTGTCCTCAAAACTAATATACATCCTGCTATATCTCCCACATGGAAAGTGCCAGGAGGGAAAAGTGAGGATTATGCTTAGACTTTCTCAGAACTGCTTCAAATCAACTAGATGTCTTTGTGCTGTAAATCTCCCAACAGCCAAATGCAAAAGCAGCAAACATCTCGCTGTATATCCCACATCCAAAGTGCCAGGAGAGTAATGTAGAGCTTGCTCTCCCTGTCTTTGAGTACTGTTTCCACTGTCCCGATTACCTCTTGGCGAACATTCTCTTAAGGGCTGCAGTGAAACCAGGAACCATGTGGAGAAGGCACCCACACTGAAAGTGCCTGGAGGGAACATTGGGGCTTCTTCTCAGTGTCTCTGACATAGGGTTTCACTGTCCCGGGAAAGTCTCTGCTAACACCGTGCAGAGCGCTGTGCCCAATATACAGAAACGTCTTGCGGTATCTCCTACAGGGAAAGTGCCAGGAGGTATCGTCGAGATTATTCTCAGTGTCTCTGAGAATTGCTCTGATTATCCCTGTGACCTCTTTGCTAAGACTCTCCAGAGAGCTGTCCTCAAAACCAACACACATCTTGACATATCTCCCACATTGATCGCAGTGTCTCCAGAAACGGCATTCAAGGAGCCAGGACCTTTTCTCCCTACACTGTCCATTGAGTTGTCCTCAAAACCAATATACATCCTGCTATATCTCCCACATGGAAAGTGCCAGGAGGGAGAAGTGGGGATTATGTTTAGACTTTCTTGGAACTGCTTCAAATCAACTAGATATCTTTGTGCTGTAAATCTCCCAACAGCCAAACGCAAAAGCAGCAAACATCTCGCTGTATGTCCCACATCCAAAGTGCCAAGAGAGAGCTTGCTCTCCCTGTCTTTGAGTACTGTTTTCACTGTCCCGGTTACCTCTTTGCTAACATTCTCTTCAGAGCCGCAGTGAAACCAGGAACCACGTGGAGAAGGCACCCACACTGAAAGTGCCTGGAGGGAACATTGGGGCTTCTTCTCAGTGTCTCTGACATAGGGTTTCACTGTCCCGGGAAAGTCTCTGCTAACACCGTGCAGAGCGCTGTGCCAAATATACAGAAACGTCTTGCGGTATCTCCTACAGGGAAAGTGCCAGGAGGGAATTGTCGAGCTTGTTCTCAGTGTCTCTGAGAATTGCTCTGATTATCCCTGTGACCTCTTTGCTAAGACTCTCCAGAGAGACGTCCTCAAAACAAACACACATCTTGACATATCTCCCACATTGATCGCAGTGTCTCCAGAAACGGCATTCAAGGAGCCAGGACCTTTTCTCCCTACACTGTCCATTGAGTTGTCCTCAAAACCAATATACATCCTGCTATATCTCCCACATGGAAAGTGCCAGGAGGGAGAAGTGGGGATTATGTTTAGACTTTCTCGGAACTGCTTCAAATCAACTAGATATCTTTGTGCTGTAAATCTCCCAACAGCCAAACGCAAAAGCAGCAAACATCTCGCTGTATGTCCCACATCCAAAGTGCCAAGAGAGAGCTTGCTCTCCCTGTCTTTGAGTACTGTTTTCACTGTCCCGGTTACCTCTTTGCTAACATTCTCTTCAGAGCTGCAGTGAAACCAGGAACCACGTGGAGAAGGCACCCACACTGAAAGTGCCTGGAGGGAACATTGGGGCTTCTTCTCAGTGTCTCTGACATAGGGTTTCACTGTCCCGGGAAAGTCTCTGCTAACACCCTGCAGAGCGCTGTGCCCAATATACAGAAACGTCTTGCGGTATCTCCTACAGGGAAAGTGCCAGGAGGGAATTGTCGAGCTTGTTCTCAGTGTCTCTGAGAATTGCTCTGATTGTCTGTGTGACCTCTTTGCTAAGACTCTCCAGAGAGCCGTCCTCAAAACAAACACACATCTTGACATATCTCCCACATTGATCGCAGTGTCTCCAGAAACGGCATTCAAGGAGCCAGGACCTTTTCTCCCTACACTGTCCATTGAGTTGTCCTCAAAACTAATATACATCCTGCTATATCTCCCACATGGAAAGTGCCAGGAGGGAAAAGTGAGGATTATGCTTAGACTTTCTCAGAACTGCTTCAAATCAACTAGATATCTTTGTGCTGTAAATCTCCCAACAGCCAAACGCAAAAGCAGCAAACATCTCGCTGTATGTCCCACATCCAAAGTGCCAAGAGAGTAATGTAGAGCTTGCTCTCCCTGTCTTTGAGTACTGTTTTCACTGTCCCAGTTACCTCTTTGCTAACATTCTCTTCAGAGCAGCAGTGAAACCAGGAACCACGTGGAGAAGGCACCCACACTGAAAATGACTGGAAGGAACATTGGGGCTTCTTCTCAGTGTCTCTGACATAGGGTTTCACTGTCCCGGGAAAGTCTCTGCTAACACCCTACAGAGCGCCGTGCCCAATATACAGAAACGTCTTGCGGTATCTCCTACAGGGAAAGTGCCAGGAGGGAATTGTGGAGCTTGTTCTCAGTGTCTCTGAGAATTGCTCTGATTATCCCTGTGACCTCTTTGCTAAGACTCTCCAGAGAGACGTCCTCAAAACCAACACACATCTTGACGTATCTCCCACATTGATCGCAGTGTCTCCAGGAACGGCATTCAAGGAGCCAGGAACTTTTCTGCCCACAATCTCCGGGGACAGTTCCTTAAAACCAATATACATCCTGCTATATCTCCCACATGGAAAGTGCCAGGAGGGAGAATTGGGGATTATGTTTAGACTTTCTCGGAACTGCTTCAAATCAACTAGATATCTTTGTGCTGTAAATCTCCCAACAGCCAAATGTAAAAGCAGCAAACATCTCGCTGTATATCCCACATCCAAAGTGCCAAGAGAGAGCTTGCTCTCCCTGTCTTTGAGTACTGTTTTCAGTGTCCCGGTTAACTCTTTGCTAACATTCTCTTCAGAGCTGCAGTGAAACCAGGAACCACGTGGAGAAGGCACCCACACTGAAAATGACTGGAAGGAACATTGGGGCTTCTTCTCAGTGTCTCTGACATAGGGTTTCACTGTCCCGGGAAAGTCTCTGCTAACACCCTGCAGAGCGCAGTGCCCAATATACAGAAACGTCTTGCGGTATCTCCTACAGGGAAAGTGCCAGGAGGGAATTGTCGATCTTGTTCTCAGTGTCTCTGAGAATTGCTCTGGTTATCCGTGTGACCTCTTTGCTAAGACTCTCCAGAGAGACGTCATCAAAACCAACACACATCTTGACATATCTCCCACATTGATCGCAGTGTCTCCAGAAACGGCATTCAAGGAGCCAGGACCTTTTCTCCCTACACTGTCCATTGAGTTGTCCTCAAAACCAATATACATCCTGCTATATCTCCCACATGGAAAGTGCCAGGAGGGAGAAGTGAGGATTATGCTTAGACTTTCTCACAACTGCTTCAAATCAACTAGATATCTTTGTGCTGTAAATCTCCCAACAGCCAAACGCAAAAGCAGCAAACATCTCGCTGTATATCCCACATCCACAGTGCCAAGGGAGTAATGTAGAGCTTGCTCTCCCTGTCTTTGAGTACTGTTTCAACCGTCCCGGTTACGTCTTGGCTAACATTCTCTTCAGAGCTGCAGTGAAACCAGGAACCACGTGGAGAAGGCACCCACACTGAAAATGACTGGAAGGAACGTTGGGGCTTCTTCTCAGTGTCTCTGACATAGGGTTTCACTGTCCCGGGAAAGTCTCTGCTAGCACCCTGCAGAGCGCAGTGCCCAATATACAGAAACATCTTGCGGTATCTCCTACAGGAAAAGTGCCAGGAGGAATTGTCGAGCTTGGTCTCAGCGACTCTGAGAATTGCTCTGATTATCCCTGTGACCTCTTTGCTAAGACTCTCCAGAGAGACGTCCTCAAAACAAACACACATCTTGACATATCTCCCACATTGATCGCAGTGTCTCCAGAAACGGCATTCAAGGAGCCAGGACCTTTTCTCCCTACACTGTCCATTGAGTTGTCCTCAAAACCAATATACATCCTGCTATATCTCCCACATGGAAAGTGCCAGGAGGGAGAAGTGGGGATTATGTTTAGACTTTCTTGGAACTGCTTCAAATCAACTAGATATCTTTGTGCTGTAAATCTCCCAACAGCCAAACGCAAAAGCAGCAAACATCTCGCTGTATGTCCCACATCCAAAGTGCCAAGAGAGTAATGTAGAGCTTGCTCTCCCTGTCTTTGAGTACTGTTTTCACTGTCCCAGTTACCTCTTTGCTAACATTCTCTTCAGAGCAGCAGTGAAACCAGGAACCACGTGGAGAAGGCACCCACACTGAAAATGACTGGAAGGAACATTGGGGCTTCTTCTCAGTGTCTCTGACATAGGGTTTCACTGTCCCGGGAAAGTCTCTGCTAACACCCTACAGAGCGCCGTGCCCAATATACAGAAACGTCTTGCGGTATCTCCTACAGGGAAAGTGCCAGGAGGGAATTGTGGAGCTTGTTCTCAGTGTCTCTGAGAATTGCTCTGATTATCCCTGTGACCTCTTTGCTAAGACTCTCCAGAGAGCCGTCCTCAAAACCAACACACATCTTGACGTATCTCCCACATTGATCGCAGTGTCTCCAGGAACGGCATTCAAGGAGCCAGGAACTTTTCTGCCCACAATCTCCGGGGACAGTTCCTTAAAACCAATATACATCCTGCTATATCTCCCACATGGAAAGTGCCAGGAGGGAGAATTGGGGATTATGTTTAGACTTTCTCGGAACTGCTTCAAATCAACTAGATATCTTTGTGCTGTAAATCTCCCAACAGCCAAATGTAAAAGCAGCAAACATCTCGCTGTATATCCCACATCCAAAGTGCCAAGAGAGAGCTTGCTCTCCCTGTCTTTGAGTACTGTTTTCAGTGTCCCGGTTAACTCTTTGCTAACATTCTCTTCAGAGCTGCAGTGAAACCAGGAACCACGTGGAGAGGGCACCCACACCGAAAATGACTGGAAGGAACGTTGGGGCTTCTTCTCAGTGTCTCTGACATAGGGTTTCACTGTCCCGGGAAAGTCTCTGCTAGCACCCTGCAGAGCGCAGTGCCCAATATACAGAAACATCTTGCGGTATCTCCTACAGGGAAAGTGCCAGGAGGAATTGTCGAGCTTGGTCTCAGCGACTCTGAGAATTGCTCTGATTATCCCTGTGACCTCTTTGCTAAGACTCTCCAGAGAGACGTCCTCAAAACAAACACACATCTTGACATATCTCCCACATTGATCGCAGTGTCTCCAGAAACGGCATTCAAGGAGCCAGGACCTTTTCTCCCTACACTGTCCATTGAGTTGTCCTCAAAACCAATATACATCCTGCTATATCTCCCACATGGAAAGTGCCAGGAGGGAGAAGTGGGGATTATGTTTAGACTTTCTTGGAACTGCTTCAAATCAACTAGATATCTTTGTGCTGTAAATCTCCCAACAGCCAAACGCAAAAGCAGCAAACATCTCGCTGTATGTCCCACATCCAAAGTGCCAAGAGAGAGCTTGCTCTCCCTGTCTTTGAGTACTGTTTTCACTGTCCCGGTTACCTCTTTGCTAACATTCTCTTCAGAGCCGCAGTGAAACCAGGAACCACGTGGAGAAGGCACCCACACTGAAAGTGCCTGGAGGGAACATTGGGGCTTCTTCTCAGTGTCTCTGACATAGGGTTTCACTGTCCCGGGAAAGTCTCTGCTAACACCGTGCAGAGCGCTGTGCCAAATATACAGAAACGTCTTGCGGTATCTCCTACAGGGAAAGTGCCAGGAGGGAATTGTCGAGCTTGTTCTCAGTGTCTCTGAGAATTGCTCTGATTATGCCTGTGACCTCTTTGCTAAGACTCTCCAGAGAGACGTCCTCAAAACCAACACACATCTTGACGTATCTCCCACATTGATCGCAGTGTCTCCAGGAACGGCATTCAAGGAGCCAGGAACTTTTCTGCCCACAATCTCCGGGGACAGTTCCTTAAAACCAATATACATCCTGCTATATCTCCCACATGGAAAGTGCCAGGAGGGAGAATTGGGGATTATGTTTAGACTTTCTCGGAACTGCTTCAAATCAACTAGATATCTTTGTGCTGTAAATCTCCCAACAGCCAAATGTAAAAGCAGCAAACATCTCGCTGTATATCCCACATCCAAAGTGCCAAGAGAGAGCTTGCTCTCCCTGTCTTTGAGTACTGTTTTCAGTGTCCCGGTTAACTCTTTGCTAACATTCTCTTCAGAGCTGCAGTGAAACCAGGAACCACGTGGAGAGGGCACCCACACTGAAAATGACTGGAAGGAACATTGGGGCTTCTTCTCAGTGTCTCTGACATAGGGTTTCACTGTCCCGGGAAAGTCTCTGCTAACACCCTGCAGAGCGCAGTGCCCAATATACAGAAACGTCTTGCGGTATCTCCTACAGGGAAAGTGCCAGGAGGGAATTGTCGATCTTGTTCTCAGTGTCTCTGAGAATTGCTCTGGTTATCCGTGTGACCTCTTTGCTAAGACTCTCCAGAGAGACGTCATCAAAACCAACACACATCTTGACATATCTCCCACATTGATCGCAGTGTCTCCAGAAACGGCATTCAAGGAGCCAGGACCTTTTCTCCCTACACTGTCCATTGAGTTGTCCTCAAAACCAATATACATCCTGCTATATCTCCCACATGGAAAGTGCCAGGAGGGAGAAGTGAGGATTATGCTTAGACTTTCTCACAACTGCTTCAAATCAACTAGATATCTTTGTGCTGTAAATCTCCCAACAGCCAAACGCAAAAGCAGCAAACATCTCGCTGTATATCCCACATCCACAGTGCCAAGGGAGTAATGTAGAGCTTGCTCTCCCTGTCTTTGAGTACTGTTTCAACCGTCCCGGTTACGTCTTGGCTAACATTCTCTTCAGAGCTGCAGTGAAACCAGGAACCACGTGGAGAAGGCACCCACACTGAAAATGACTGGAAGGAACGTTGGGGCTTCTTCTCAGTGTCTCTGACATAGGGTTTCACTGTCCCGGGAAAGTCTCTGCTAACACCCTGCAGAGCGCAGTGCCCAATATACAGAAACATCTTGCGGTATCTCCTACAGGAAAAGTGCCAGGAGGAATTGTCGAGCTTGGTCTCAGCGACTCTGAGAATTGCTCTGATTATCCCTGTGACCTCTTTGCTAAGACTCTCCAGAGAGACGTCCTCAAAACAAACACACATCTTGACATATCTCCCACATTGATCGCAGTGTCTCCAGAAACGGCATTCAAGGAGCCAGGACCTTTTCTCCCTACACTGTCCATTGAGTTGTCCTCAAAACCAATATACATCCTGCTATATCTCCCACATGGAAAGTGCCAGGAGGGAGAAGTGGGGATTATGTTTAGACTTTCTTGGAACTGCTTCAAATCAACTAGATATCTTTGTGCTGTAAATCTCCCAACAGCCAAACGCAAAAGCAGCAAACATCTCGCTGTATGTCCCACATCCAAAGTGCCAAGAGAGAGCTTGCTCTCCCTGTCTTTGAGTACTGTTTTCACTGTCCCGGTTACCTCTTTGCTAACATTCTCTTCAGAGCCGCAGTGAAACCAGGAACCACGTGGAGAAGGCACCCACACTGAAAGTGCCTGGAGGGAACATTGGGGCTTCTTCTCAGTGTCTCTGACATAGGGTTTCACTGTCCCGGGAAAGTCTCTGCTAACACCGTGCAGAGCGCTGTGCCCAATATACAGAAACGTCTTGCGGTATCTCCTACAGGGAAAGTGCCAGGAGGGAATTGTCGAGCTTGTTCTCAGTGTCTCTGAGAATTGCTCTGATTATGCCTGTGACCTCTTTGCTAAGACTCTCCAGAGAGACGTCCTCAAAACAAACACACATCTTGACATATCTCCCACATTGATCGCAGTGTCTCCAGAAACGGCATTCAAGGAGCCAGGAACTTTTCTCCCTACACTGTCCATTGAGTTGTCCTCAAAACTAATATACATCCTGCTATATCTCCCACATGGAAAGTGCCAGGAGGGAGAAGTGGGGATTATGTTTAGACTTTCTCGGAACTGCTTCAAATCAACTAGATATCTTTGTGCTGTAAATCTCCCAACAGCCAAACGCAAAAGCAGCAAACATCTCGCTGTATGTCCCACATCCAAAGTGCCAAGAGAGAGCTTGCTCTCCCTGTCTTTGAGTACTGTTTTCAGTGTCCCGGTTACCTCTTTGCTAACATTCTCTTCAGAGCTGCAGTGAAACCAGGAACCACGTGGAGAAGGCACCCACACTGAAAGTGCCTGGAGGGAACATTGGGGCTTCTTCTCAGTGTCTCTGACATAGGGTTTCACTGTCCCGGGAAAGTCTCTGCTAACACCCTGCAGAGCGCAGTGCCCAATATACAGAAACGTCTTGCGGTATCTCCTACAGGGAAAGTGCCAGGAGGGAATTGTCGAGCTTGTTCTCAGTGTCTCTGAGAATTGCTCTGATTATCCCTGTGACCTCTTTGCTAAGACTCTCCAGAGAGACGTCCTCAAAACAAACACACATCTTGACATATCTCCCACATTGATCGCAGTGTCTCCAGAAACGGCATTCAAGGACCCAGGAACTTTTCTCCCTACACTGTCCATTGAGTTGTCCTCAAAACTAATATACATCCTGCTATATCTCCCACATGGAAAGTGCCAGGAGGGAAAAGTGAGGATTATGCTTAGACTTTCTCAGAACTTCTTCAAATCAACTAGATATCTTTGTGCTGTAAATCTCCCAACAGCCAAACGCAAAAGCAGCAAACATCTCGCTGTATGTCCCACATCCAAAGTGCCAAGAGAGTAATGTAGAGCTTGCTCTCCCTGTCTTTGAGTACTGTTTTCACTGTCCCAGTTACCTCTTTGCTAACATTCTCTTCAGAGCAGCAGTGAAACCAGGAACCACGTGGAGAAGGCACCCACACTGAAAATGACTGGAAGGAACATTGGGGCTTCTTCTCAGTGTCTCTGACATAGGGTTTCACTGTCCCGGGAAAGTCTCTGCTAACACCCTGCAGAGCGCCGTGCCCAATATACAGAAACGTCTTGCGGTATCTCCTACAGGGAAAGTGCCAGGAGGGAATTGTGGAGCTTGTTCTCAGTGTCTCTGAGAATTGCTCTGATTATCCCTGTGACCTCTTTGCTAAGACTCTCCAGAGAGACGTCCTCAAAACCAACACACATCTTGACGTATCTCCCACATTGATCGCAGTGTCTCCAGGAACGGCATTCAAGGAGCCAGGACCTTTTCTGCCCACACTCTCCAGGGACAGTTCCTTAAAACCAATATACATCCTGCTATATCTCCCACATGGAAAGTGCCAGGAGGGAGAATTGGGGATTATGTTTAGACTTTCTCGGAACTGCTTCAAATCAACTAGATATCTTTGTGCTGTAAATCTCCCAACAGCCAAACGCAAAAGCAGCAAACATCTCGCTGTATGTCCCACATCCAAAGTGCCAAGAGAGAGCTTGCTCTCCCTGTCTTTGAGTACTGTTTTCACTGTCCCGGTTACCTCTTTGCTAACATTCTCTTCAGAGCTGCAGTGAAACCAGGAACCACGTGGAGAGGGCACCCACACTGAAAATGACTGGAGGGAACATTGGGGCTTCTTCTCAGTGTCTCTGACATAGGGTTTCACTGTCCCGGGAAAGTCTCTGCTAACACCCTGCAGAGCGCTGTGCCCAATGTACAGAAACGTCTTGCGGTATCTCCTACAGGGAAAGTGCCAGGAGGAATCGTCGAGATTGTTCTCAGTGTCTCTGAGAATTGCTCTGATTATCCCTGTGACCTCTTTGCTAAGACTCTCCAGAGAGACGTCCTTAAAACAAACACACATCTTGACATATCTCCCACATTGATCACAGTGTCTCCAGGAACGGCATTCAAGGAGCCAGGACCTTTTCTGCCCACACTCTCCGGGGACAGTTCCTTAAAACCAATATACATCCTGCTATATCTCCCACATGGAAAATGCCAGGAGGGAGAAGTGGGGATTATGTTTAGACTTTCTCGGAACTGCTTCAAATCAACTAGATATCTTTGTGCTGTAAATCTCCCAACAGCCAAACGCAAAAGCAGCAAACATCTCGCTGTATGTCCCACATCCAAAGTGCCAAGAGAGAGCTTGCTCTCCCTGTCTTTGAGTACTGTTTTCACTGTCCCGGTTAACTCTTTGCTAACATTCTCTTCAGAGCTGCAGTGAAACCAGGAACCACGTGGAGAGGGCACCCACACTGAAAATTACTGGAAGGAACATTGGGGCTTCTTCTCAGTGTCTCTGACATAGGGTTTCACTGTCCCGGGAAAGTCTCTGCTAACACCCTGCAGAGCGCAGTGCCCAATATACAGAAACGTCTTGCGGTATCTCCTACAGGGAAAGTGCCAGGAGGGAATTGTCGATCTTGTTCTCAGTGTCTCTGAGAATTGCTCTGATTATCCCTGTGACCTCTTTGCTAAGACTCTCCAGAGAGACGTCATCAAAACCAACACACATCTTGACATATCTCCCACATTGATCGCAGTGTCTCCAGAAACGGCATTCAAGGAGCCAGGACCTTTTCTCCCTACACTGTCCATTGAGTTGTCCTCAAAACCAATATACATCCTGCTATATCTCCCACATGGAAAGTGCCAGGAGGGAGAAGTGGGGATTATGTTTAGACTTTCTCGGAACTGCTTCAAATCAACTAGATATCTTTGTGCTGTAAATCTCCCAACAGCCAAACGCAAAAGCAGCAAACATCTCGCTGTATATCCCACATCCACAGTGCCAAGGGAGTAATGTAGAGCTTGCTCTCCCTGTCTTTGAGTACTGTTTCAACCGTCCCGGTTACCTCTTGGCTAACATTCTCTTCAGAGCTGCAGTGAAACCAGGAACCACGTGGAGAGGGCACCCACACTGAAAATGACTGGAAGGAACATTGGGGCTTCTTCTCAGTGTCTCTGACATAGGGTTTCACTGTCCTGGGAAAGTCTCTGCTAACACCCTGCAGAGCGCAGTGCCCAATATACAGAAACGTCTTGCGGTATCTCCTACAGGGAAAGTGCCAGGAGGGAATTGTCGATCTTGTTCTCAGTGTCTCTGAGAATTGCTCTGATTATCCGTGTGACCTCTTTGCTAAGACTCTCCAGAGAGACGTCCTCAAAACCAACACACATCTTGACATATCTCCCACATTGATCGCAGTGTCTCCAGAAACGGCATTCAAGGAGCCAGGAACTTTTCTCCCTACACTGTCCATTGAGTTGTCCTCAAAACCAATATACATCCTGCTATATCTCCCACATGGAAAGTGCCAGGAGGGAGAAGTGGGGATTATGTTTAGACTTTCTCGGAACTGCTTCAAATCAACTAGATATCTTTGTGCTGTAAATCTCCCAACAGCCAAACGCAAAAGCAGCAAACATCTCGCTGTATATCCCACATCCACAGTGCCAAGAGAGTAATGTAGAGCTTGCTCTCCCTGTCTTTGAGTACTGTTTCCACTGTCCCGGTTACCTCTTTGCTAACATTCTCTTCAGAGCTGCAGTGAAACCAGGAACCACGTGGAGAAGGCACCCACACTGAAAATGACTGGAAGGAACGTTGGGGCTTCTTCTCAGTGTCTCTGACATAGGGTTTCACTGTCCCGGGAAAGTCTCTGCTAGCACCCTGCAGAGCGCAGTGCCCAATATACAGAAACATCTTGCGGTATCTCCTACAGGAAAAGTGCTAGGAGGAATTGTCGAGCTTGGTCTCAGCGTCTCTGAGAATTGCTCTGATTATCCCTGTGACCTCTTTGCTAAGACTCTCCAGAGAGCCGTCCTCAAAACCAACACACATCTTGACATATCTCCCACATTGATCGCAGTGTCTCCAGGAATGGCATTCAAGGAGCCAGGAACTTTTCTGCCCACACTCTCCGGGGACAGTTCCTTAAAACCAATATACATCCTGCTATATCTCCCACATGGAAAATGCCAGAAGGGAAAAGTTAGGATTATGCTTAGACTTTCTCAGAACTGCTTCAAATCAACAAGATATCTTTGTGCTGTAAATCTCCCAACAGCCAAACGCAAAAGCAGCAAACATCTCGCTGTATGTCCCACATCCAAAGTGCCAAGAGAGTAATGTAGAGCTTGCACTCCCTGTCTTTGAGTACTGTTTTCACTGTCCCGGTTACCTCTTGGCTAACATTCTCTTCAGAGCTGCAGTGAAACCAGGAACCACGTGGAGAGGGCACCCACACTGAAAATGACTGGAAGGAACGTTGGGGCTTCTTCTCAGTGTCTCTGACATAGGGTTTCACTGTCCCGGGAAAGTCTCTGCTAACACCCTGCAGAGCGCTGTGCCCAATATACAGAAACGTCTTGCGGTATCTCCTACAGGGAAAGTGCCAGGAGGGTATTGTGGAGCTTGTTCTCAGTGCCTCTGAGAATTGCTCTGATTATCCCTGTGACCTCTTTGCTAAGACTCTCCAGAGAGCCGTCCTCAAAACAAACACACATCTTGACATATCTCCCACATTGATCGCAGTGTCTCCAGAAACGGCATTCAAGGAGCCAGGACCTTTTCTCCCTACACTGTCCATTGAGTTGTCCTCAAAACCAATATACATCCTGCTATATCTCCCACATGGAAAGTGCCAGGAGGGAGAAGTGGGGATTATGCTTAGACTTTCTCGGAACTGCTTCAAATCAACTAGATATCTTTGTGCTGTAAATCTCCCAACAGCCAAACGCAAAAGCAGCAAACATCTCGCTGTATGTCCCACATCCAAAGTGCCAAGAGAGAGCTTGCTCTCCCTGTCTTTGAGTACTGTTTTCAGTGTCCCGGTTACCTCTTTGCTAACATTCTCTTCAGAGCTGCAGTGAAACCAGGAACCACGTGGAGAAGGCACCCACACTGAAAATGACTGGAAGGAACATTGGGGCTTCTTCTCACTGTCTCTGACATAGGGTTTCACTGTCCTGGGAAAGTCTCTGCTAACACCCTGCAGAGCGCTGTGCCCAATATACAGAAACGTCTTGCGGTATCTCCTACAGGGAAAGTGCCAGGAGGAATTGTGGAGCTTGGTCTCAGTGTCTCTGAGAATTGCTCTGATTATCCCTATGACCTCTTTGCTAAGACTCTCCAGAGAGACGTCCTCAAAACCAACACACATCTTGACATATCTCCCACATTGATCGCAGGATCTCCAGAAACGGCATTCAAGGAGCCAGGAATTTTTCTGCCCACAGTCTCCGGGGACAGTTCCTTAAAACCAATATACATCCTGCTATATCTCCCACATGGAAAGTGCCAGGAGGGAGAAGTGGGGATTATGTTTAGACTTTCTCGGAACTGCTTCAAATCAACTAGATATCTTTGTGCTGTAAATCTCCCAACAGCCAAACTCAAAAGCAGCAAACATCTCGCTGTATGTCCCACATCCAAAGTGCCAAGAGAGAGCTTGCTCTCCCTGTCTTTGAGTACTGTTTTCACTGTCCCGGTTACCTCTTTGCTAACATTCTCTTCAGAGCTGCAGTGAAACCAGGAACCACGTGGAGAAGGCACCCACACTGAAAATGACTGGAAGGAACTTTGGGGCTTCTTCTCAGTGTCTCTGATGTCGGGTTTTACTGTCTCGGGAAAGTCTCTGCTAACACCCTGCAGAGCGCTGTGCCCAATATACAGAAACGTCTTGCGGTATCTCCTACAGGGAAAGTGCCAGGAGGGAATTGTCGAGCTTGTTCTCAGTGTCTCTGAGAATTGCTCTGATTATCCCTGTGACCTCTTTGCTAAGACTCTCCAGAGAGACGTCCTCAAAACCAACACACATCTTGACATATCTCCCACATTGATCGCAGTGTCTCCAGGAACGGCATTCAAGGAGCCAGGAATTTTTCTGCCCACACTCTCTGGGGACAGTTCCTTAAAACCAATATACATCCTGCTATATCTCCCACATGGAAAGTGCCAGGAGGGAGAAGTGGGGATTATGTTTAGACTTTCTCGGAACTGCTTCAAATCAACTAGATATCTTTGTGCTGTAAATCTCCCAACTGCCAAATGTAAAAGCAGCAAACATCTCGCTGTATGTCCCACATCCAAAGTGCCAAGAGAGAGCTTGCT
This sequence comes from Larus michahellis, assembly GCF_964199755.1. Classification (NCBI taxonomy): domain Eukaryota; kingdom Metazoa; phylum Chordata; class Aves; order Charadriiformes; family Laridae; genus Larus; species Larus michahellis. The sequence goes on from NW_027435892.1 coordinate 59,236, forward strand.
CTCCCTGTCTTTGAGTACTGTTTTCAGTGTCCCGGTTACCTCTTGGCTAACATTCTCTTCAGAGCTGCAGTGAAACCAGGAACCACGTGGAGAAGGCACCCACACTGAAAGTGCCTGGAGGGAACATTGGGGCTTCTTCTCACTTTCTCTGATGTCGGGTTTTACTGTCCCGGGAAAGTCTCTGCTAACACCCTGCAGAGCGCAGTGCCCAATATACAGAAACGTCTTGCGGTATCTCCTACAGGGAAAGTGCCAGGAGGGAATTGTCGAGCTTGGTCTCAGTGCCTCTGAGAATTGCTCTGATTATCCCTGTGACCTCTTTGCTAAGACTCTCCAGAGAGACGTCCTCAAAACCAACACACATCTTTACGTATCTCCCACATTGATCGCAGTGTCTCCAGAAATGGCATTCAAGGAGCCAGGAACTTTTCTCCCTACACTGTCCATTGAGTTGTCCTCAAAACCAATATACATCCTGCTATATCTCCCACATGGAAAGTGCCAGGAGGGAGAAGTGGGGATTATGTTTAGACTTTCTCGGAACTGCTTCAAATCAACTAGATACCTCTGTGCTGTAAATCTCCCAACAGCCAAACGCAAAAGCAGCAAACATCTCGCTGTATGTCCCACATCCAAAGTGCCAAGAGAGAGCTTGCTCTCCCTGTCTTTGAGTACTGTTTTCACTGTCCCGGTTACCTCTTTGCTAACATTCTCTTCAGAGCCGCAGTGAAACCAGGAACCACGTGGAGAAGGCACCCACACTGAAAGTGCCTGGAGGGAACATTGGGGCTTCTTCTCAGTGTCTCTGACATAGGGTTTCACTGTCCCGGGAAAGTCTCTGCTAACACCGTGCAGAGCGCTGTGCCCAATGTACAGAAACGTCTTGCGGTATCTCCTACAGGGAAAGTGCCAGGAGGGAATTGTGGAGCTTGTTCTCAGTGTCCCTGAGAATTGCTCTGATTATCTGTGTGACCTCTTTGCTAAGACTCTCCAGAGAGCCGTCCTCAAAACAAACACACATCTTGACATATCTCCCACATTGATCGCAGTGTCTCCAGAAACGGCATTCAAGGAGCCAGGACCTTTTCTCCCTACACTGTCCATTGAGTTGTCCTCAAAACCAATATACATCCTGCTATATCTCCCACATGGAAAGTGCCAGGAGGGAGAAGTGAGGATTATGCTTAGACTTTCTCGGAACTGCTTCAAATCAACTAGATATCTTTGTGCTGTAAATCTCCCAACAGCCAAACGCAAAAGCAGCAAACATCTCGCTGTATATCCCACATCCACAGTGCCAAGAGAGTAATGTAGAGCTTGCTCTCCCTGTCTTTGAGTACTGTTTCCACTGTCCCGGTTACCTCTTTGCTAACATTCTCTTCAGAGCTGCAGTGAAACCAGGAACCACGTGGAGAAGGCACCCACACTGAAAATGACTGGAAGGAACGTTGGGGCTTCTTCTCAGTGTCTCTGACATAGGGTTTCACTGTCCCGGGAAAGTCTCTGCTAGCACCCTGCAGAGCGCAGTGCCCAATATACAGAAACATCTTGCGGTATCTCCTACAGGAAAAGTGCTAGGAGGAATTGTCGAGCTTGGTCTCAGCGTCTCTGAGAATTGCTCTGATTATCCCTGTGACCTCTTTGCTAAGACTCTCCAGAGAGCCGTCCTCAAAACAAACACACATCTTGACATATCTCCCACATTGATCGCAGTGTCTCCAGGAATGGCATTCAAGGAGCCAGGAACTTTTCTGCCCACACTCTCCGGGGACAGTTCCTTAAAACCAATATACATCCTGCTATATCTCCCACATGGAAAATGCCAGAAGGGAAAAGTTAGGATTATGCTTAGACTTTCTCAGAACTGCTTCAAATCAACAAGATATCTTTGTGCTGTAAATCTCCCAACAGCCAAACGCAAAAGCAGCAAACATCTCGCTGTATGTCCCACATCCAAAGTGCCAAGAGAGTAATGTAGAGCTTGCACTCCCTGTCTTTGAGTACTGTTTTCACTGTCCCGGTTACCTCTTGGCTAACATTCTCTTCAGAGCTGCAGTGAAACCAGGAACCACGTGGAGAGGGCACCCACACTGAAAATGACTGGAAGGAACGTTGGGGCTTCTTCTCAGTGTCTCTGACATAGGGTTTCACTGTCCCGGGAAAGTCTCTGCTAACACCCTGCAGAGCGCTGTGCCCAATATACAGAAACGTCTTGCGGTATCTCCTACAGGGAAAGTGCCAGGAGGGTATTGTGGAGCTTGTTCTCAGTGCCTCTGAGAATTGCTCTGATTATCCCTGTGACCTCTTTGCTAAGACTCTCCAGAGAGCCGTCCTCAAAACAAACACACATCTTGACATATCTCCCACATTGATCGCAGTGTCTCCAGAAACGGCATTCAAGGAGCCAGGACCTTTTCTCCCTACACTGTCCATTGAGTTGTCCTCAAAACCAATATACATCCTGCTATATCTCCCACATGGAAAGTGCCAGGAGGGAGAAGTGGGGATTATGCTTAGACTTTCTCGGAACTGCTTCAAATCAACTAGATATCTTTGTGCTGTAAATCTCCCAACAGCCAAACGCAAAAGCAGCAAACATCTCGCTGTATGTCCCACATCCAAAGTGCCAAGAGAGAGCTTGCTCTCCCTGTCTTTGAGTACTGTTTTCACTGTCCCGGTTACCTCTTTGCTAACATTCTCTTCAGAGCTGCAGTGAAACCAGGAACCACGTGGAGAAGGCACCCACACTGAAAATGACTGGAAGGAACATTGGGGCTTCTTCTCACTGTCTCTGACATAGGGTTTCACTGTCCCGGGAAAGTCTCTGCTAACACCCTGCAGAGCGCTGTGCCCAATATACAGAAACGTCTTGCGGTATCTCCTACAGGGAAAGTGCCAGGAGGAATTGTGGAGCTTGGTCTCAGTGTCTCTGAGAATTGCTCTGATTATCCCTATGACCTCTTTGCTAAGACTCTCCAGAGAGACGTCCTCAAAACCAACACACATCTTGACATATCTCCCACATTGATCGCAGGATCTCCAGAAACGGCATTCAAGGAGCCAGGAATTTTTCTGCCCACAGTCTCCGGGGACAGTTCCTTAAAACCAATATACATCCTGCTATATCTCCCACATGGAAAGTGCCAGGAGGGAGAAGTGGGGATTATGTTTAGACTTTCTCGGAACTGCTTCAAATCAACTAGATATCTTTGTGCTGTAAATCTCCCAACAGCCAAATGCAAAAGCAGCAAACATCTCGCTGTATGTGCCACATCCAAAGTGCCAAGAGAGAGCTTGCTCTCCCTGTCTTTGAGTACTGTTTTCACTGTCCCGGTTACCTCTTTGCTAACATTCTCTTCAGAGCTGCAGTGAAACCAGGAACCACGTGGAGAAGGCACCCACACTGAAAATGACTGGAAGGAACTTTGGGGCTTCTTCTCAGTGTCTCTGATGTCGGGTTTTACTGTCTCGGGAAAGTCTCTGCTAACACCCTGCAGAGCGCTGTGCCCAATATACAGAAACGTCTTGCGGTATCTCCTACAGGGAAAGTGCCAGGAGGGAATTGTCGAGCTTGTTCTCAGTGTCTCTGAGAATTGCTCTGATTATCCCTGTGACCTCTTTGCTACGACTCTCCAGAGAGACGTCCTCAAAACCAACACACATCTTGACATATCTCCCACATTGATCGCAGTGTCTCCAGGAACGGCATTCAAGGAGCCAGGAATTTTTCTGCCCACACTCTCTGGGGACAGTTCCTTAAAACCAATATACATCCTGCTATATCTCCCACATGGAAAGTGCCAGGAGGGAGAAGTGGGGATTATGTTTAGACTTTCTCGGAACTGCTTCAAATCAACTAGATATCTTTGTGCTGTAAATCTCCCAACTGCCAAATGTAAAAGCAGCAAACATCTCGCTGTATGTCCCACATCCAAAGTGCCAAGAGAGAGCTTGCTCTCCCTGTCTTTGAGTACTGTTTTCAGTGTCCCGGTTACCTCTTGGCTAACATTCTCTTCAGAGCTGCAGTGAAACCAGGAACCACGTGGAGAAGGCACCCACACTGAAAATGACTGGAAGGAACATTGGGGCTTCTTCTCAGTGTCTCTGATGTCGGGTTTTACTGTCCCGGGAAAGTCTCTGCTAACACCCTGCAGAGCGCAGTGCCCAATATACAGAAACGTCTTGCGGTATCTCCTACAGGGAAAGTGCCAGGAGGGAATTGTCGAGCTTGGTCTCAGTGCCTCTGAGAATTGCTCTGATTATCCCTGTGACCTCTTTGCTAAGACTCTCCAGAGAGACGTCCTCAAAACCAACACACATCTTTACGTATCTCCCACATTGATCGCAGTGTCTCCAGAAATGGCATTCAAGGAGCCAGGAACTTTTCTCCCTACACTGTCCATTGAGTTGTCCTCAAAACCAATATACATCCTGCTATATCTCCCACATGGAAAGTGCCAGGAGGGAGAAGTGGGGATTATGTTTAGACTTTCTCAGAACTGCTTCAAATCAACTAGATATCTTTGTGCTGTAAATCTCCCAACAGCCAAATGCAAAAGCAGCAAACATCTCGCTGTATGTCCCACATCCAAAGTGCCAAGAGAGTAATGTAGACCTTGCTCTCCCTGTCTTTGAGTACTGTTTCCACTGTCCCGGTTACCTCTTGGCTAACATTCTCTTCAGAGCTGCAGTGAAACCAGGAACCACGTGGAGAGGGCACCCACACTGAAAATGACTGGAAGGAACGTTGGGGCTTCTTCTCAGTGTCTCTGACATAGGGTTTCACTGTCCCGGGAAAGTCTCTGCTAACACCCTGCAGAGCGCTGTGCCCAATATACAGAAACGTCTTGCGGTATCTCCTACAGGGAAAGTGCCAGGAGGGTATTGTCGAGCTTGGTCTCAGTGCCTGTGAGAATTGCTCTGATTATCCCTGTGACCTCTTTGCTAAGACTCTCCAGAGAGACGTCCTCAAAACCAACACACATCTTGACATATCTCCCACATTGATCGCAGTGTCTCTAGAAACGGCATTCAAGGAGCCAGGACCTTTTCTCCCTACACTGTCCATTGAGTTGTCCTCAAAACCAATATACATCCTGCTATATCTCCCACATGGAAAGTGCCAGGAGGGAGAAGTGGGGATTATGCTTAGACTTTCTCACAACTGCTTCAAATCAACTAGATATCTTTGTGCTGTAAATCTCCCAACAGCCAAACGCAAAAGCAGCAAACATCTCGCTGTATGTCCCACATCCAAAGTGCCAAGAGAGTAATGTAGAGCTTGCACTCCCTGTCTTTGAGTACATTTTTCACTGTCCTGATTACCTCTTTGCTAACATTCTCTTCAGAGCCGCAGTGAAACCAGGAACCACGTGGAGAAGGCACCCACACTGAAAATGACTGGAAGGAACATTGGGTCTTCTTCTCACTGTCTCTGACATAGGGTTTCACTGTCCCGGGAAAGTCTCTGCTAACACCCTGCAGAGCACTGTGCCCAATATACAGAAACGTCTTGTGGTATCTCCTACAGGGAAAGTGCCAGGAGGAATTGTGGAGCTTGGTCTCAGTGTCTCTGAGAATTGCTCTGATTATCTGTGTGACCTCTTTGCTAAGACTCTCCAGAGAGACGTCCTCAAAACCAACACACATCTTGACATATCTCCCACATTGATTGCAGGATCTCCAGAAACGGCATTCAAGGAGCCAGGAATTTTTCTGCCCACAGTCTCCGGGGACAGTTCCTTAAAACCAATATACATCCTGCTATATCTCCCACATGGAAAGTGCCAGGAGGGAAAAGTGGGGATTATGTTTAGACTTTCTCGGAACTGCTTCAAATCAACTAGATATCTTTGTGCTGTAAATCTCCCAACAGCCAAACTCAAAAGCAGCATACATCTCGCTGTATGTCCCACATCCAAAGTGCCAAGAGAGAGCTTGCTCTCCCTGTCTTTGAGTACTGTTTTCACTGTCCCGGTTACCTCTTTGCTAACATTCTCTTCAGAGCTGCAGTGAAACCAGGAACCACGTGGAGAAGGCACCCACACTGAAAATGACTGGAAGGAACTTTGGGGCTTCTTCTCAGTGTCTCTGATGTCGGGTTTTACTGTCCCGGGAAAGTCTCTGCTAACACCCTGCAGAGCGCTGTGCCCAATGTACAGAAACGTCTTGCGGTATCTCCTACAGGGAAAGTGCCAGGAGGGAATTGTCGAGCTTGTTCTCAGTGTCTCTGAGAATTGCTCTGATTATCCCTGTGACCTCTTTGCTAAGACTCTCCAGAGAGACGTCCTCAAAACCAACACACATCTTGACATATCTCCCACATTGATCGCAGTGTCTCCAGGAACGGCATTCAAGGAGCCAGGAATTTTTCTGCCCACACTCTCTGGGGACAGTTCCTTAAAACCAATATACATCCTGCTATATCTCCCACATGGAAAGTGCCAGGAGGGAGAAGTGGGGATTATGTTTAGACTTTCTCGGAACTGCTTCAAATCAACTAGATATCTTTGTGCTGTAAATCTCCCAACTGCCAAATGTAAAAGCAGCAAACATCTCGCTGTATGTCCCACATCCAAAGTGCCAAGAGAGACCTTGCTCTCCCTGTCTTTGAGTACTGTTTTCAGTGTCCCGGTTACCTCTTGGATAACATTCTCTTCAGAGCTGCAGTGAAACCAGGAACCACGTGGAGAAGGCACCCACACTGAAAATGACTGGAAGGAACATTGGGGCTTCTTCTCACTTTCTCTGATGTCGGGTTTTACTGTCCCGGGAAAGTATCTGCTAACACCCTGCAGAGCGCAGTGCCCAATATACAGAAACGTCTTGCGGTATCTCCTACAGGGAAAGTGCCAGGAGGGAATTGTCGAGCTTGTTCTCAGTGTCTCTGAGAATTGCTCTGATTATCCCTGTGACCTCTTTGCTAAGACTCTCCAGAGAGCTGTCCTCAAAACCAACACACATCTTGACGTATCTCCCACATTGATCGCAGTGTCTCCAGAAATGGCATTCAAGGAGCCAGGAACTTTTCTCCCTACACTGTCCATTGAGTTGTCCTCAAAACCAATATACATCCTGCTATATCTCCCACATGGAAAGTGCCAGGAGGGAGAAGTGGGGATTATGCTTAGACTTTCTCGGAACTGCTTCAAATCAACTAGATATCTTTGTGCTGTAAATCTCCCAACAGACAAACGCAAAAGCAGCAAACATCTCGCTGTATGTCCCACATCCAAAGTGCCAAGAGAGTAATGTAGAGCTTGCACTCCCTGTCTTTGAGTACATTTTTCACTGTCCTGATTACCTCTTTGCTAACATTCTCTTCAGAGCTGCAGTGAAACCAGGAACCACGTGGAGAAGGCACCCACACTGAAAATGACTGGAAGGAACATTGGGGCTTCTTCTCACTGTCTCTGACATAGGGTTTCACTGTCCCGGGAAAGTCTCTGCTAACACCCTGCAGAGCACTGTGCCCAATATACAGAAACGTCTTGTGGTATCTCCTACAGGGAAAGTGCCAGGAGGAATTGTCGAGCTTGGTCTCAGTGTCTCTGAGAATTGCTCTGATTATCTGTGTGACCTCTTTGCTAAGACTCTCCAGAGAGACGTCCTCAAAACCAACACACATCTTGACATATCTCCCACATTGATTGCAGGATCTCCAGAAACGGCATTCAAGGAGCCAGGAATTTTTCTGCCCACAGTCTCCGGGGACAGTTCCTTAAAACCAATATACATCCTGCTATATCTCCCACATGGAAAGTGCCAGGAGGGAAAAGTGGGGATTATGTTTAGACTTTCTCGGAACTGCTTCAAATCAACTAGATATCTTTGTGCTGTAAATCTCCCAACAGCCAAACTCAAAAGCAGCATACATCTCGCTGTATGTCCCACATCCAAAGTGCCAAGAGAGAGCTTGCTCTCCCTGTCTTTGAGTACTGTTTTCACTGTCCCGGTTACCTCTTTGCTAACATTCTCTTCAGAGCTGCAGTGAAACCAGGAACCACGTGGAGAAGGCACCCACACTGAAAATGACTGGAAGGAACTTTGGGGCTTCTTCTCAGTGTCTCTGATGTCGGGTTTTACTGTCCCGGGAAAGTCTCTGCTAACACCCTGCAGAGCGCAGTGCCCAATATACAGAAACGTCTTGCGGTATCTCCTACAGGGAAAGTGCCAGGAGGGAATTGTCGAGCTTGGTCTCAGTGTCTCTGAGAATTGCTCTGATTATCCCTGTGACCTCTTTGCTAAGACTCTCCAGAGAGACGTCCTCAAAACCAACACACATCTTGACATATATCCCACATTGATCGCAGTGTCTCCAGGAACGGCATTCAAGGAGCCAGGAATTTTTCTGCCCACACTCTCTGGGGACAGTTCCTTAAAACCAATATACATCCTGCTATATCTCCCACATGGAAAGTGCCAGGAGGGAGAAGTGGGGATTATGTTTAGACTTTCTCGGAACTGCTTCAAATCAACTAGATATCTTTGTGCTGTAAATCTCCCAACTGCCAAATGTAAAAGCAGCAAACATCTCGCTGTATGTCCCACATCCAAAGTGCCAAGAGAGACCTTGCTCTCCCTGTCTTTGAGTACTGTTTTCAGTGTCCCGGTTACCTCTTGGCTAACATTCTCTTCAGAGCTGCAGTGAAACCAGGAACCACGTGGAGAAGGCACCCACACTGAAAATGACTGGAAGGAACATTGGGGCTTCTTCTCACTTTCTCTGATGTCGGGTTTTACTGTCCCGGGAAAGTCTCTGCTAACACCCTGCAGAGCGCAGTGCCCAATATACAGAAACGTTATGCGGTATCTCCTACAGGGAAAGTGCCAGGAGGGAATTGTCGAGCTTGTTCTCAGTGTCTCTGAGAATTGCTCTGATTATCCCTGTGACCTCTTTGCTAAGACTCTCCAGAGAGACGTCCTCAAAACCAACACACATCTTGACATATCTCCCACATTGATCGCAGTGTCTCCAGAAACGGCATTCAAGGAGCCAGGACCTTTTCTCCCTACACTGTCCATTGAGTTGTCCTCAAAACCAATATACATCCTGCTATATCTCCCACATGGAAAGTGCCAGGAGGGAGAAGTGGGGATTATGCTTAGACTTTCTCGGAACTGCTTCAAATCAACTAGATATCTTTGTGCTGTAAATCTCCCAACAGCCAAACGCAAAAGCAGCAAACATCTCGCTGTATGTCCCACATCCAAAGTGCCAAGAGAGTAATGTAGAGCTTGCACTCCCTGTCTTTGAGTACATTTTTCACTGTCCTGATTACCTCTTTGCTAACATTCTCTTCAGACCTGCAGTGAAACCAGGAACCACGTGGAGAAGGCACCCACACTGAAAATGACTGGAAGGAACGTTGGGGCTTCTTCTCAGTGTCTCTGACATAGGGTTTCACTCTCCCGGGAAAGTCTCTGCTAACACCCTGCAGAGCGCTGTGCCCAATATACAGAAACGTCTTGCGGTATCTCCTACAGGGAAAGTGCCAGGAGGGTATTGTGGAGCTTGTTCTCAGTGCCTCTGAGAATTGCTCTGATTATCCCTGTGACCTCTTTGCTAAGACTCTCCAGAGAGACGTCCTCAAAACAAACACACATCTTGACATATCTCCCACATTGATCGCAGTGTCTCCAGAAACGGCATTCAAGGAGCCAGGACCTTTTCTCCCTACACTGTCCATTGAGTTGTCCTCAAAACCAATATACATCCTGCTATATCTCCCACATGGAAAGTGCCAGGAGGGAGAAGTGGGGATTATGCTTAGACTTTCTCGGAACTGCTTCAAATCAACTAGATATCTTTGTGCTGTAAATCTCCCAACAGCCAAACGCAAAAGCAGCAAACATCTCGCTGTATGTCCCACATCCAAAGTGCCAAGAGAGTAATGTAGAGCTTGCACTCCCTGTCTTTGAGTACATTTTTCACTGTCCTGATTACCTCTTTGCTAACATTCTCTTCAGAGCTGCAGTGAAACCAGGAACCACGTGGAGAAGGCACCCACACTGAAAATGACTGGAGGGAACATTGGGGCTTCTTCTCACTGTCTCTGACATAGGGTTTCACTCTCCCGGGAAAGTCTCTGCTAACACCCTACAGAGCACTGTGCCCAATATACAGAAACGTCTTGTGGTATCTCCTACAGGGAAAGTGCCAGGAGGGATTGTGGAGCTTGGTCTCAGTGTCTCTGAGAATTGCTCTGATTATCTGTGTGACCTCTTTGCTAAGACTCTCCAGAGAGACGTCCTCAAAACCAACACACATCTTGACATATCTCCCACATTGATTGCAGGATCTCCAGAAACGGCATTCAAGGAGCCAGGAATTTTTCTGCCCACAGTCTCCGGGGACAGTTCCTTAAAACCAATATACATCCTGCTATATCTCCCACATGGAAAGTGCCAGGAGGGAAAAGTGGGGATTATGTTTAGACTTTCTCGGAACTGCTTCAAATCAACTAGATATCTTTGTGCTGTAAATCTCCCAACAGCCAAACTCAAAAGCAGCATACATCTCGCTGTATGTCCTACATCCAAAGTGCCAAGAGAGACCTTGCTCTCCCTGTCTTTGAGTACTGTTTTCACTGTCCCGGTTACCTCTTTGCTAACATTCTCTTCAGAGCTGCAGTGCAAACAGGAACCACGTGGAGAAGGCACCCACACTGAAAATGACTGGAAGGAACTTTGGGGCTTCTTCTCAGTGTCTCTGATGTCGGGTTTTACTGTCCCGGGAAAGTCTCTGCTAACACCCTGCAGAGCGCTGTGCCCAATATACAGAAACGTCTTGCGGTATCTCCTACAGGGAAAGTGCCAGGAGGGAATTGTGGAGCTTGTTCTCAGTGTCTCTGAGAATTGCTCTGATTATCCCTGTGACCTCTTTGCTAAGACTCTCCAGAGAGCTGTCCTCAAAACCAACACACATCTTGACGTATCTCCCACATTGATCGCAGTGTCTCCAGAAACGGCATTCAAGGAGCCTGGAACTTTTCTCCCTACACTGTCCATTGAGTTGTCCTCAAAACCAATATACATCCTGCTATATCTCCCACATGGAAAGTGCCAGGAGGGAGAAGTGGGGATTATGTTTAGACTTTCTCGGAACTGCTTCAAATCAACTAGATATCTTTGTGCTGTAAATCTCCCAACAGCCAAATGTAAAAGCAGCAAACATCTCGCTGTATGTCCCACATCCAAAGTGCCAAGACAGAGCTTGCTCTCCCTGTCTTTGAGTACTGTTTGCACTGTCCCGGTTACCTCTTTGCTAACATTCTCTTCAGAGCCGCAGTGAAACCAGGAACCACGTGGAGAAGGCACCCACACTGAAAATGCCTGGAAGGAACATTGGGGCTTCTTCTCAGTGTCTCTGACATAGGGTTTCACTGTCCCGGGAAAGTCTCTGCTAACACCCTGCAGAGCCCTGTGCCCAATGTACAGAAACGTCTTGCGGTATCTCCTACAGGGAAAGTGCCAGGAGGAATTGTGGAGCTTAGTCTCAGCGTCTCTCAGAATTGCTCTGATTATCCCTGTGACCTCTTTGCTAAGACTCTCCAGAGAGACGTCCTCAAAACCAACACACATCTTGACATATCTCCCTCATTGATCGCAGTGTCTCCAGGAACGGCATTCAAGGAGCCAGGAACTTTTCTGCCCACAGTCTCCGGGGACAGTTCCTTAAAACCAATATACATCCTGCTATATCTCCCACATGGAAAGTGCCAGTAGGGAGAAGTGGGGATTATGTTTAGACTTTCTCAGAACTG